>NW_027170050.1:7500-22500 GCF_036898095.1 Palaemon carinicauda | reverse complement strand
ACTGACAGACGAGTTTTGGAATTTGGATCAGGAAGAATTTACTTTCTATTAAAAATGCTCCAAGATCAATCAGTAGGCTAAAATTAGTTGTACCCTCAAGCAAGAGAACTCTAACCCAAGACAGTGGAAGACTGATTGTCTATCCATAGCGTTAAGATACATCGATTTTGAATGGAAAAAAAAAAAAAAAAAAAAAAAAAAAAAAAACAACACTAGTAATTGTGAGGTCATACTTTTTTTCAGTTATCAGCGACTCAGATTTCAGTTGTTTCAATATTAACAATAACTAGTCAATTTAAAATCAGTCAAATAAATTTCGTTTATAAAACAATCATGTAGAAATCCTTTAATAATAAAATAACTTAAAATTAAGAAAATAATAAAAATTATAAAATATAAAAATATTTTAACCAGATAAAAAATAGACAAAAAAGATATAAGAAAATAAATCAAGGATTAAAACAATCCTTGATAATAAAATAACTTAAAATTAAGAAAATAATATAATTTATGGAAAAGTAAAAATATTCTAACGAGATGAAAAATAAATAAAAACGCTATAAGAAAATTAATCAAGGATTAAAACAATCCTGTAAAAATCCATTAATAATAAAATAACTTAAAATGAATAAAATAATATACACTTTATGGAAAAGTAAAATATTCTAACGAGATGAAAAATAAATAAAAAAGATATAAGAAAATTAATCAAGGATTAAAATAATCCTGTAAAAAATCTATTAATAATAAAATAACTTAAAATTAAGAAAATAATATAGTTTATGGAAAAGTAAAATATTTTAACGAGATAAAAATTAAACAAAAAAGATGTAAGACAATTAATCAAGGATTAAAACGGTCATGTAAAAATCCATAAATAATAAAATAATTTAAATTCAAGAAAATAATATAGTTTATGCAAAAGTAAAAATATTCTAACGAGATAAAAAATAAACAAAAAAGATATAAGAAAATTAATCAAGGATTAAAAGTCATGTAAAAATCTATTAATAATAAAATAACTTAAAATTATGAAAATGAAAGTTTATGGAAAAGTAAAAATATTCTAACGAGATAAAAAATAAATAAAAAAATATATAGAAAATTAATGAAGGATTAGAACAATCCAGTAAAATTCCATTAATAATAAAATATTTTATTATTTTTGGATGAGGGTAAGATACCAAAGGAATGAACGACAGCAATTGGCACTGGAAAACATTTGAGTTTGTTACAAAGAGTAGGCCTAAGATTCCAATTTTGGCATTTATATAATATTGATACTGAGAATAAAGCATTTTACTTATTATAAAAGTAAATACCAACTAATGGGTCTATACATTACATTAATCAGCTTCTATCATACCACACGTAGAAGTATATCCACATACATTGCTTTCATGATGAGGTTGCTGTGGCCTGATTGGTAACGTCTCTGCCTAGTGTTTGCCAGTCGAGGGTTCGAGTCCCGCTCAGACTCGTTAGTGCCATTAGTGTCTGCAACCTAACCTTCCTTGTGAGTAAGGTTGGGGGGTTTGGGGGAGCCTATAGGTCTATCTGCTGAGTCATCAGCAGCCACTGCCTGACCCGCCCTGGTCCTAGCTTGGGTGGAGAGGAGGCTTGGGCGCTGATCATATGTATATATGGTCAGTCTCTAGGGCATTGTCCTGATTGTTAGGGCAAAGTCACTGTCCCTTGCCTCTGCCATTCATGAGCGACCTTTAAACATTCAAACCTTTAATTGATCGAACTATATCGTTGTAATGGTTATAAAAAACGGATATATTGACGTAAAGGAGTGATATTACGGTCACCAACTCGTAAGAGATAATATCAAAGTAGGGTAAAATTACGGTCGCCTGTATTTTACTGAAATACGACTGAGAAAAGTATATTTTTACGGAGAATTTCCGATTAAAATTACGGCGTATTTTAACAGTGTAGGTGATTAACAGCTGAAAAAAAAAAAGATTAAAAAAGACTATCAAAGAGTATCATCAGTTCCAGAAAGATCGGTCGAGAATTAATCAAAGATTTTTCCTGTTGAAAGCACAATCAAGAACACACCTCACCGCCTCAAGTAGATTTTGAAAACACATAACTAACCACCAAGGTGGGGTGGGATTACACCCCCCCCTCCCCCCCACCCCCCTTAAACGTCAAAGCTAGACCCATGATCAGAGACTGGCGTTGGAATATCTTTATTAAATTTTCGAGAGGACCAATCATAAAGAAACCAGAGGCACACCTAGATGACAGGGTCATTAAGCCATTAATGATAGCTGCCGTAAGTAGTTTTCCCTGACGAGTGCATGGTAGTGATTGAGAAAACTTAATCAATTGAGCTCCTCCCGTCCATCTGCGGTGTTCTCGACAATGTTTACGATTTCGGGAGCAACTATACTCAATTCTTTTTAGCGAGGCAGATTTACACCGACTTGCTGGGGTGCCCTTTTTGGCTCGGAAACGTTTCCTGATCGCTGATTGGTTGGACAAGATCATTCTAACCAATCAGTGTAGCTGGAAACTTTTTCCGAGCTAAATGGGCACCGCTGCGAGTCGGTGCAAATGCGCCTCATTAAAAAAATTGAGTATACGTTATCATGAGGCATATTTTTACGATAATGACTACATCGATAACATTCATCTTGTTGGTCATGATCTCGAAGAAGGGTTTAATTTTAGCGTGCTGGAGAGAGAGAGAGAGAGAGAGAGAGAGAGAGAGAGAGAGAGAGAGAGAGAGAGAGAGAGAGAGAGAGAGAGAGAGAGATACAAGGGTTTTGAATGTCTCAAAGACTTTTTAGTCCATCCACGGAGACTCCATTTGCTCTTGGGTAGAGCGAGTTAGTTTAAAAGAGAGAGAGAGAGAGAGAGAGAGAGAGAGAGAGAGAGAGAGAGAGAGAGAGAGAGAGAGAGAGAGAGAGAGAGAGAGAGAGAGTGTGTTACAAGGATTTTGGACGTCTCAAATACTTTTTTAGTTCATCCGCGGAGACTCCATTTGTTCTTGGATAGAGCGAATTAGTAAAAAGGTTTACAGCTTGATTTTGTCTAACTTATTCTTGAATTCATCTACCGTGTTACTGTTCATAACATCCGCTGGAAGTGTGTTTCATGAGAGAGAGAGAGAGAGAGAGAGAGAGAGAGAGAGAGAGAGAGAGAGAGAGAGAGAGAAATATTTTACTGTCAAGGTTTAATCATTAATTAACTCCGGTGTTATACACCCTGCTCAGGACATGCAAAAACCAGGTCGCCTGAGGAATACATCCAAAGAACTCTACTTTTAGTAATATAATTTATAATTTCAACCGTATTGGATACGTCGGAAAAACAATAAAAAAAACTGCCTCGTCTTATTAAATTTGGGGCATAATGGCTACCACTTGATTCCTGTTGTCGCTTGAATGCACTGACTATAGTCAATTCTTTTTAGTGAGGCAGATTTGCATCGACGCTCAGGGGTGCCCTTTTAGCTTGGATAAGCTTCCTGATCGCTGATTGGTTGGTCAAGATGATTCTAACCAATCAGAGAGCAGGAAACTTTTCCGAGCTAACAGGGCACTGCTGTGAGTCGGTGCAAATACGCCTCATTAAAAAAAAATTGAGTATCGAAGTAAGCTATCGGAGACTATCATTCACCGGTCACCCATTCATGAACTAGCCAGACTAAACGTCGCATAATTAGGACATGGACAATATTCTAAGTATTCTAGAAGTTTTATTCCAGCTGTGACCAAGTTGTGGGATGATCTTCCTAATCGGGTGGTTACATCGGTAGAACTTCAAAAGTTCAAACTTGCAACAAATGTTTTTTATGTTGAACAGGCTGACAAAAGTCTCCGTTTATAGTTTATATATGAAATATCTGCTTTGATGTTGTTATTGTTTTTTAAATATTTTATTTTAATTATTGATTATTTTTCATATCATTTATTTATTTCCTTATTTCCTTCCCTCACTGAGCTATTTTTCCCTGATGGAGCCGTTGGGATTATAGCATCTTGTTTTTCCAACTGGGGTTGTAGCTTAGCTAGTAATAATAATAATAATAATAATAATAATAATAATAATAATAATGTTTATTTATTTCCTTATTTCCTTTCCTCACTGGGCTATTTTTCCCTGTTGCACCCCTTGGGCTTATAGCACCTTGCTTTTCCAACTAGGATTGTAGCTTAGCTAATAATAATAACAATAATAATAATAATAATAATAATAATAATAATAATAGTTTATTGATTTCCTTATTTCCTTTCCTCACTGGACTATTTTTCCCTGTTGAAGCCCTCGAGCTTATAGCACCTTGCTTTTCCAACTAGGGTTGTAGCTTACCTAGTAATAATAATAATAATAATAATAATAATAATAATAATAATAATAGTTTATTTATTTCCTTATTTCCTTTCCTCACTAGGCTATTTTTCCCTGTTGGAGCCATTGCTTTTCCAACTAGTAATAATAATAATAATAGTTTATTTATTTCCTCATTTCCTTTCCTCACTAGGCTATTTTTCCCTGTTGGAGCCATTGCTTTTCCAACCAGTAATAATAATAATAATAATAATAATAATAATAATAATAATAATAATAATAATAATAATAATAGTTTATTTATTTCCTTATTTCCTTTCCTCACTAGGCTATTTTTCCGTTTTGGAGCCATTGCTTTTCCAACTAGTAATAATAATAATAATAATAATAATAATAATAATAACAATAGTTTATTTATTTCCTTATTTCCTCTCCTCACTAGGCTATTTTTCCCTGTTGTAGCCATTGCTTTTCCAACTAGTAATAATGATAATAATAATAATAATAATAGTTTATTAATTCCTTATTTCCTTTCCTCACTGGGCTATTTTTCCCTGTTGGAGCCATTGCTTTTCCAACTGGTAATAATAATAATAATAATAATAATAATAATAATAATAATAATAATAATAATAACTGTAATTACTTAACATAAACATACAGAAAAAACCACTAGGATTTCAATCCAAGAATACTGTAATTCGTTGAAGATTTAATACCGAAGTTACGAGCAAAAGGAATTCGTACTTAATGTTAGCCTTCGTTGATATAAAATGCCCAGGCTGTAAGCGTGAGGCTCTGCACAAACAAAGTAATTAATCTCTGCAAGCCACGTCTTGGTACACGCTTCATTTAGAGTTATTACCACACACACTTTGCTGGTTTACCAACACAAACAACAGGTGATGATGCTATAGTCAATTTTTTTTTAGCGTGGCAGATTTATACAGACTCGCCGGGGTGCCCTTTTAGCTTGGAAAAGTTGCATGATCGCTGATTGGTTGGACAGGATCATTCTAACCAATCAGCGATCAGGATACTTTTCCGAACTAAAAGGGTATGGCTGCGAGTCGGTGCAAATGCGCCTCATTAAAAGTAATTGACTATAGATATTAAAGGTACAGAAATACAATTTTAGGTCGTGTTCGATTAGGAAACTTTTCCGAGCTAAAAGGGCATCGATGCTAGTCGGTGCAAATGCGCCTCATTAAAAGAAATTGACTATAGATATTCAAGGTTTAAAAATACAATTTTCGGTCGTGTTATAAGGGGAAATACAAGGTATTTACACCCATCTTGGTTGTAATTATAACCTTTTTTTTTAAGTTATTAAAATTTTAAAAGTTTTATTTATTCATATGAAGAATTTTATATTAGAAAAAATACAGTATAGTGCATAGACACTATTGAAAAAGGGTAGTAAAAATGACAAATTTAAGCCCGGGTAAATGGGGAGGGTTGGCGGCATGAAAGGCATCCGGCCATGAAAAATTAGTCAAAACCAATATGAATAGTGGAAATTGTGAGATTAGAATTAATGCTAGGGTATATATACATATATATATATATATATATATATATATATATATATATATATATATATATATATATATATATATATATATATATATATATATAATATGCTGAAATGTGGGACAGAGGTAGATGGAGAACGTTGGCCAGAAACATCGACCCCACATAATGTGGGAAAAGGTGCAGACAAAGAAGAAGAATAAGAAGATACTTGAATTATATGTATGTTGGCTACCCCCACCTTGGATTTATTTCTCCCTTAATTTAATTATTGAATGTCATCACAAACTACGTTCATTTTCCCCACAGTAACAATAGGATGCGTTTAAGCCTATTATTATTATATTATTATTATTATTATTATTATTATTATTATTTCTTTAATACCAAATACCAGTTTTTACGAAAAAGAAGACAGTTGTTATCTCAAGGATACCCCCTTATCTACTGAGAAAAAATATATCAATCAATATAAAGTCTAGAAAAATACTCTCAAAATATATTTATCAATCTAAAAAGTCTAATAAGTACTCGTCAAAATATATCTATCAATCTGAAAAGTCTGGAAAATATCTCAATATATATATATATATATATATATATATATATATATATATATATATATATATATATATATATAATATATATATATATATATCTGAAGTCTTAAAAATACTCTCAAAATATATTTATCAATCTGAAAAGTCTGAATAATACAAGAGTCGAAATATATCTATCAATCTGAAGTCTAAAAAATACTCGTTAAAATATATTCATCAATCTGAAAAGACTAAATAATATTCGAGTCTAAATATATCAACAATCTGAAAAGTCTACAAAATACTCTCAAATTATATCTATCAGTCTGAAAAGTCTAAAAATACTCTCAAAATATATCTATCAATCTGAAAAGTCTACTAAATACTCGTCTAAATATAACTATTAACCTGAAAAGTCTAAAAAATGCTCTAAAAATATATCTATTAATCTGAAAAGTCTAAAAAATACACGTTAAAGTATATCTATCAATCTGAAAAGTCTAAAAAATGCTCTCAAAATATATCTACCACCCTGAAAAGTCTAACTAACACTGAAATATAAAGTGTATCTTAAACTCCGAAAAATTTGACTTTGAAGATTTTCAGAAAGAAAGGACTCAAGATTACTTAAAGCAATACATCTAAACAATAAGGAAAAAGTATTATAAACTTGCAAAGAAAAGCAGAGTCGCTATCCAAACAATTCTAAATCAACCCATTGTTCTCTATTCTTGGGTAGTGTCATAGCCTTTGTTCCATGGTCTTCCACTGTCTTGGGTTAGAGTTTTCTTGCTTGAGGGTACACTCGGGCACACAACCCTATCTTATTTCTCTTCCTCTTATTTAGTTTGAAGGTTTTATAGTTTATATTTATATTTTAATGTTATTACTGTTCTTGAAATATTTAATTTTTCCTTATTTCCTTTTCTCACTGGGCTATTTTCCCTGTTGGGGCCCCTGAGCTTATAGCATCCTGCTTTGCTAACTAGGGTTGTAGCTTAGCAAGTAATAATAATAATAATAATAATAACAATAATAATAATAATAATAATAATATAAGTCCAAGAAAAAAGAACATAATTAAAATACATCTTAACTACAAGAGCACATAGTTTATAGTTATTATAGTCAGTATCTGGATGAGTGAAACTCCACGGATACCAGAAACAGCTGACGAAAGTTTCTGTGACAATCACTAAATTCAGCCATTGACCTTACGAATTTGATGAGTACTTAGAAGACATAGCAATAAAGAGGCAATGGTTGACCTACCAGTAAATCATAACAAATGAGAGAGAGAGAGAGAGAGAGAGAGAGAGAGAGAGAGAGAGAGAGAGAGAGAGAGAGAGAGAGAGAGAGAGAGAGAAATATATTATGTAACTATCAAGTTTACGTTTAACTTATAACGAAAGCACCAAAACCTTGTTACCATCCAGTTTTTGCGTACGTATGAAGGGGAAGAAAGAGAAGACGATGGAATAACGAGCTAAGAAAATTTGCGGGTATAGACTGACATAGAAAGACCTTAAACAGACGCAAGTGGAAGGACATGTCTGAGGACTTAGTCCTGCAGTGGACTAGCTACGGCTGATGATGATAATGCCAATATATAAATGAATATATATATATATATATATATATATATATATATATATATATATATATATATATATATATATATATATATATATATTTATATATATACAGTATATATATATATGTATATATATACATATACATATACATATACATATATATATATATATATATATATATATATATATATATAATATATATATATATATATATATCATCTCAAACGTCTATTGACGCAAAGGGCCTCGGTTAGATTTCGCCAGTCGTCTCAATCTTGAGCTTTTAAATCAATACTTCTCCATTCATCTCCTACTTTACGCTTCATAGTCCTCTGCCATGTAGGCCTGGGTCTTCAAACTCTTCTAGTGAAATCATCTGACTTGAAGAGTGCAAAGAGCATGCCCAAACCATCTCCATCTACCCCCTCACCATGATCTCACCTACATATGGCACTCGAGTAATCTCTTATGATTTCACTTCCAATCCTGTCTTGAAGAAGATTATATATATATATGTGTGTGTGTGTACCTGTAAATAAATGTCTTCAAAAGTATTTCTTTGTTTCTATAACAATAATAAAACAACGATTTCTTCTCGGTCCTTCTACACCCAGAAAGAGAATCGAACAGACGACCTCTCGCGTTCGTTCCACGAGACTACTATTACCACACAAGAGAATAATCCAAAGGAGACTTTTTGAAAAATGGATCCCGCTGCGCACAAAAGGGAGCCAGTGTCCTTGATATTAAGGCGATTCCATTAAAAAAACAGTGTCTCCATTAACAGCCAGTCTCGAAATCCATTAGGAGCGAGGAAGCCCGCGGAGTGACGAGGCGGTATCCGGTGGCCTACACGAAATCTCCGTGTGTATATGTGTGTGTATGTGTATGTATGTGTGTACTCTCATATGCGTCCGGGTTAGCGTGTGTCCTCTAAAGTCTCTTGATTAGGGCAATATTTCCTCTAATTGTCGTCTAACGACGAGATTTCTCGGTCATTCTTCACTCGGATCCGAAAACGGCTCCATTAGCGGAGACACGGGGGCATTATCTTCGGGCTCCGTTCATTACGGAGATATCAAGATGATGGCGACTATGGTGGCGGTAAAAGAGAGGCGATAAATCTTGGTTCTGTGGTTCATTAACTTGAAGAGATGGGGAATAAATGGCAGGCTTTCACTTAGCTGTATCTGGAGACGCCATTAAGGAATATTGTTTTGTATAAGGGTATTCAATTTGGCATTTTGAAGACAATTCATATGGATTTTGGAAAAGCTGGATATCTTTCAGTTATAAATCTCGTAAGAGAATTTGTTAAATAAGAATAAATAGAAAATTTGTTGGATGATTCTCCAAAATATGCAAATCTTGAAAAAAAAACACCCTCAAATAATTTGTTAGAAAATTCTAAAAAATCCTCAAATAACCTTAAAACAATCTATGAAGACTTTAATTCTCCTCCTAGTGGCTTGACTAAGCAGTCTTCGAATTATAATTTCATTTCAAATTGTTTTAATTTCAAGTGGACGTCGTATTAACCACGTGACCTCAGATTCCTTTGCTTTTCAAAAGTATATAAGTACGATAACTTAATACTTTTTAAAACAAGACATAAGTTTCTACTTACTGATTTACTCGCCAACAGATGCTATGCTTCGATCCATATAAATTTATATCTTATGAAGATCTTGTTAATATTTATGAATCATATATAGGGACGAGGATTTTTAAATTTCTATGCGGAGGTGTAATTTGGAGCGAGATGGACTTTTAAAAATGAATAATTTCCACGTCTCAACATAACAATTAATCCCTGAAAGTTTCACTACTTTATGAATAAAATTGTGACCTCCGCCACGGCAGCTATTTCTCGACCTTGACCTTTGCCCTAGGACTTTTCAAAATTGAATCATTTCCACGTCTCAACATAATAATTAATCCCTGAAAGGTTCATTACTCTATAAGTAAAATTGTGACCTCTGCCACGGCAGCTATTTCTCGACCTTGACCTTTGACCTAGGACTTTTCAAAATTGAATAATTTCCACGTCTCATCATAACAAATAATCCCTGAAAGCTTCACTGCTCTTTGAGTAAAATTGTGGCCAGGAAGTTGTTCACACACAAATGGACAAACGGGAGCGAAAACATAACCTCCTCCTAACTTCCTTCGCGGAGGTAACAATTCTAAACCTCATCAGTAGTTAGGTTTTTAACTGGGTCCAACTACTTGACGTATAATTCCTACAGTAGCATTTTGCGTAAACTAAGAATACGTACTAACTTGAAATGATTGATAATATAAACAAATACATATAAGCATTGTATAAATCTCTAAACCTCGTAGCGGTATTATTCACTTACATTAGAAGTGAATAACGGAATGCATAAGGTTCAAGTTGTTTGCATAAAATGAACAGAAATATCTATACGATATTATATTCACTTTTAAGATATCGTGCTGATATAACTGAATTTCCAGTGAACAGTGGAGTACTCCAAGGGAATGTGTTGTCACCAATGTTGTTTATACTCCTCATTGATTTTGTAATGCGCAAAACGGGTGGGGATGGCAGAAATGGATTAGACTGGATTGGTAACAGGAATTCTACTTTTATTTTCCATGATATTTTACCCCTTTAAATTGGGTTTAATATCGCAGAGATCCATACGGTATAAACATGTCAGGGTTGTGGTGGCCGATGTGGTAATGTTCCTGACTGGTGAATGCCAGACTGGGGTTCGAGTCCCGCTCAAAATACGATATCGTAATTGGTTAATGTGTGTGTTCAGCATCTGTCTACCCAGGTGGTCACCCATTCGATTACTGACCGGATATATATGTATGTATGTATATATATATATATATATATATATATATATATATATATATATATATATATATATACATAAATATCTATATATATACATATATATATATATATATATATATATATATATATATATATATATATATATACATATATATACACACAAACAAACACACACACACACACACACATATATATATATATATATATATATATATATATATATATATATATATATATATATATATATATATATATATATATATAAAACATGTTCGATAAAAATGACTGAAAGTGGGGACATATTTCATATAACAAATATACATCTCATTAATAACTGGAAATTCTAGTAAAATAAGTAAATAATACAATATTGCTAACAATAAAATATGTTGATAAAAATCATATTAAAATATATAAGGACTGAAAATCTTTGAACATGCAATATACACTTGAAAGTATTATTATTATTAATATTATCATTATTATTATTATTATTATTATTATTACTTGCTAAGCTACAACCCTAATTGGAAAAGCAGGATGCTATAAGGCCAAGGGCCCCAACAGGGAAAATAGCCCAGTGAGTAAAGGAAATAAGAAAATAAATAAACTGCAAGAAAATTAATGATTAATTAGAATGAAATATTTTAAGAAGAGTAACAATGTTAAAAATAAATATTTCCTATATAAACTACAAAAACTTAAAAAATAACAAGAAATTAAGTAAGATAAAATAGTGAGTCCGAATGTAATCTCATGCAAGAGAACTCTAGCCCCATACAGTGGAAGAACCTTGTACAAAGGCTATGGCACTAACCAAGACCAGAGAACAATGGTTTGATTTTGTTGTTCACTCCTGGTAGAAGAGCTGCTTACCATGGCTAAAGAGTCTCTTCAACCCTTAACAAGAGGAAAGTCGCCACTGAACAATTACATTGCTGTAGTTAACCTCTTTAGAGATGAAAAATTGTTTGGTAATCTCAGTGTTGTCAGGTGTATGAGGACAAAGGAGAATGTGGAAAGAATAGGCCAGACTATTCGGTGTAAGGGTAGGCAAAGGGAAAATGAGGCGTAACCAGAGAGAGGGATCCACTGTATTACTGTCTGGCCAGTCAAAGCACCCAATAATTCTCTAACGGTATTACCTCAACGGGTGGCTGGTGCCCTGGCCTTTTCTACCCTTACCAAGAAGAAAGTAGCCACTGAGCAATTACATTGCAGTAGTTAATCTCTTTCAAGAAGAAGAATTGTTTGGTAATCTCAGTGTTGTCAGGTGTATGAAGACAGAGGAGAATGTGGAAAGACTAGGCCAGAGTATTCGACGTAAGTGTAGGCAAAGGGAAAATGAGCCGTAACCAGAGAGGAATCCAATGAATTACTGTCTGGCCAGTCAAAGCACCCAATAACTCTCTAACGGTAGTACCTCAACGGGTGGCTGGTGCCCTGGGCTCTTCTACCCTTACCAAGAGGAGAGTAGCCACTGGATAATTCCAGTGCGGTAGTTAACCCTTTGAACAAAGAACCATTGTTTGGTAATCTCAGTGTTGTCAGGTGAATGAGGACAAAGGAGAATAAGGAAAGAACTGGCCAGACTATTTGGTATAAGTGTAGGCAAAGGGTAAATAACCCGTAACCAGAAAGAGGGCTCCAATGTAGTGCTCGCTAGCGGTAGTATCTCAACGGTTGCCTGGTGCCCTGGCCAACCTACTACCTCAAGCGAGACAAGCCTTAGGAGACCTTCCAAGTTCCAGACAATTGATAAAACCCTAATGGGTCCCCGTAATGGTAAAAACCACATGACTAATGATGCAGTCTAAGAAACGAACGTTAATTGATCTGATAACATAAAAAGGAATTCAACTGGAGATAACTCAGAGTTAATGAATAAGGGCTATTAACATACCCGGGTCTCCAACGCTCCCTTTGTAATTAAGCAATCCAGGTCGATGGAAAAAAAGTAAGTGACCGTTTGCTTGGGTTAGAGTTCTCTTGCTTGAGGGTACATGGAAGCACACTATTCTCTCTTCTTTATTTATATATAATAGATCTATTTTAACGTTGTTACTGATTTTAACATATATTGTTATTCGTTACTTCTTATAGCCTATATATACTCTACTTTTTTTAATGAGACGCATTTGAACCTACTCGCAGCGGTGCCCTTTTAGCTCGGAAAAGTTTCCTAATCGCTGATTGGTTAGAATTATCTTGTTCAACCAATCAGCAATCAGTTAACTTTTCCGAGCTAAAAGGACACCCCTGCGAGTCGGTGCAAACCTGCCTAACTAGAAAGAATTGACTATAGTTTATTCATTTCCTTACTTCCTTTATTCACAGGGCTATTTTCCCCCGTTGGAGCCCTTGGGCTTATAGCATCCTGCTTATCCAACTAAGGTTGTAGCTTAGCAAGTAGTAGTAGTAGTAGTAGTAGTAGTAATAATAATAATAATAATAATAATAATAATAATAATAATAATAATAATAATAATAAAGTGACATCCAATATGAATACGGGAGATCATGGCCTGAACCCCCCCCCCCCCCAGGAAATTACGTCAGAAATGCCCTTGGGACAAACATTGACTCGAGATGCGTAGAGTCGCAATTTCTTGAAAAAAAACCCACACACGAATCTCTCCGCCACGCAACCCGGAATTAATGAGGGTCTCCAAAGCCTTTATACGCCGATCGTACGTCCGATAATGTCGGGTTGGTAGGCAGTTAAACCAAGCTGATGTCTCAATATGGGCCAAGACGGTAATCAGAGGAAGTCTCTTTCCAGAGATAACATATCATATGGAATTACCTTTTTTTGTGGGGGGTGGGGGGTGGGGGGGTGGGGGGGGGGGTGGGGGAGGTACGTCAGGCAAGTATCTCCCGTCTGTCGTGCTTATAAGAGACCTTTATTGCACGAGTTGACATACGCATTCAGGCTATTGCTAAATGCTTTCTATAGCCTGTTTTTCTGAGGATTAACAACATCATCATCTCCTCCTACGCCTATTGACGCAAAGGCCCTCGGTTAGATTTCGCCAGTCGTCTCTATCTTGAACTTTTAATTCAATACTTCTCCATTCCTCATCATCTACTTCACGCTTCATAGCCTCAGCCATGTAAGTCTGGGTCTTAACACTGCATAAAATGCAGACTTCATTTCCCCTTATGAAATTCTGGTTGCTGGAAAAATAGAATCTCCTCTCATGCAAATAATGAATTCATAATTATTCAAAAGTAACGAGGAACATTTTACTGGGCTCATGCTAAAAATGAATCTCACAATCATACAATGAAAAACGCTGCCTTTCATTCATTGTATTCAGTTCTAAATAATGTCATTCACTTGCAACATAAAAAAAAACCTATACTAACAAAATGCCATATAACTTCATAACTCGGTTACTATTATGATTATTATTCGCACTCACCCAGAGAGATTAGTTCACTAAACGTTTAACTGGGCTCCACAAGGAACTAGAAGAGTTAGAAGACGCAGGCCTACATGGCTGAGGACTATAGAGCGTGAAGTGGGAGATGATGAATGGAGAAATATCTAATTAAAAGGTCAAGATAGAGACGACAGGCGAAATCTGAGGCCCTTTTCGTCAATAGGCGTTGGAGATGATGATGATGATGATTACTACTCCACCTACAACCCTAGTTGAAAAAGCAGGAAGGTATAAGCCTAAGGGCTTCAACAGAGGAAAAACAGCCCAGTGAGGAAAGGAAATAAAGAAATTAACAAGTAAAATAATATACAATTAAAATGTCTAAAAGGTTCTCAACACTAAATGACCTCAGGGCCATCCTTGAAGAAAAACTTTACAAGGTGCTTAAAAAGTAATCTAAAATAATCTAAACCTTTAAGTCTTTGAGTAGTGAGAGAGAAATAGCATATCACTACTGTTATAGCTTACTAAGATCCACGAATGGGGTTATAAACGTACTTTCTAGAGACCCCTTTGGATCATAAAAGAGGGAATTATAGCCACATCTATCTTAGGCTTTCAAGGCTGCTCCGGACATTTATTCGAAGTTTGTTTTGTGCTGAAGACGAATTAACGATTCAATTACACCTTCGACTGTGAAAGGAAAAATGTGTATTTGGAGATTATTTGGAGATTAAGTTATTAAAAGGTTCATTCTATAAAAAAATGTGGAATGTGGTTTGGTAATGTTTCATCTGGGTAGTTGA
>NW_027170050.1:0-5000 GCF_036898095.1 Palaemon carinicauda | reverse complement strand
TCAATGTTGACTTCTCAATTCGCCTTTTGTTAGAAGCGTCTTAAGGATGGGTCTTAATTATCCTCAGGTATTGGATTACAGCATTGTGAAGTTACATATTCTCTCTCTCTCTCTCTCTCTCTCTCTCTCTCTCTCTCTATAGGTGGTCCACCCATAAATTTGTCATTGTTTATTGCAAACTTCTCAAAGTTAATTTGTCACAAAATATTTGGTGGCTCAAAAAAAAAAAAACACACACACACACGCACATATACACACACATATATACAGTATATATATATATATATATATATACACACACACATATATATATGTATATATATATGTATATATATATATATATATATATATATTATATACAGTATATGTGTGTGCGCGCATGTGTATTAAAGACACATTATTAAAAAAGACTACCTCATTCAATCTTTAATTGAAGAATGTCAGAGAAACTCCCTATGCAGATGACTTTCAAATATCAGTACAAAAGAATTGCAGGTGTTAAAACTGAAAAAAAAAAAAAATATCCACATACATTTTACAGTTTTTTTTTTTTTTTTTTTTTTTTGCGCACAACCCGCTACCTTCCTACCATTATATATTCAGTGACAAAGACAATTTTTAAAAAATTATATTATAAAATATAATTTTGTGATGAAAATATCTACTCTAAATATCCCTAAATTCTTTAAGCTCTTGTGAGACATAAATTTATAAGGCCCAAAAGAAGCTGGAATTATAATTATGGAAAGTAATTCCATGTAATGTAATTATGTAATCCAAACTTAAAAATGTTTTCTGATTAAAGTATTGAGGCAAAAAAATAATGCTAACTTGTTCCATAAATGTCTTCAAATGAAAATCATGTTTCCATAAATTTCATTCAAATGAAAATAGAGCCAAGTTAGAGAGAGAGAGAGAGAGAGAGAGAGAGAGAGAGAGAGAGAATTGGGATTCTCATTAGTTTTCCGTAACTTTCTTTCAAATGAAGAGCCTGATTTGAGAGAGAGAGAGAGAGAGAGAGAGAGAGAGAGAGAGAGAGAGAGAAGAGAGATTGGGATTCTCATTAGTTTCCGTAACTTTCTTTCAAATGAAGAGCCTGGTTTGAGAGAGAGAGAGAGAGAGAGAGAGAGAGAGAGAGATTAGGATTCCCGTTTCCATAAATTTCTTTCAAATGAAAATAGAACCAAGTTTGAGAGAGAGAGAGAGAGAGAGAGAGAGAGAGAGAGAGATTCCCATCAGTTTCCATAAATGACTTTCAGATGAAAATGGAGCCAAGTTTGAGAGAGAGAGAGAGAGAGAGAGAGAGAGAGAGAGAGAGAGAGATTAGTTATCAGCGTCCCTAATTAAAAGAATCCCCGGTGGTAATGCCATAAACAAGTACAAGAGCTCAAAATTCACAATTCCTTCATTACCTTTGACCCCTTGCTGTGTCCAGCCCCTGGAACCAATTGAACCAGACGTGGCGGTTCAGGAGGAACATCAAACGCCCAAATCAAGGTCCAGATGACCTGGAGGGAACCAGGGCTACTCCAGAATCCAGATTATCTTTCCCTATTCAGTTCCAGTTGATGATGTGGATGTCAATGAAGCCGGCCTTTCGTAATGAGCTCATGGAAAAAGACATCAAGCTGGATGTCGCCTGAGGAGGACCACCTAGGCTACTTCGTTGATT
This sequence comes from Palaemon carinicauda, assembly GCF_036898095.1. NCBI lineage: Eukaryota > Metazoa > Arthropoda > Malacostraca > Decapoda > Palaemonidae > Palaemon > Palaemon carinicauda. The sequence goes on along the minus strand of NW_027170050.1, from coordinate 3,328 downwards.
TAAAGGTACCTCATGAATGGCAGAGGCAAGACAGAGTGATATTGCCTTATTAAGCAAGACAATGCCCTAGAGACTCATGGAAAAAAGACATCAAGCTGGTTGTCGTCTGAGGAGGACCACCTAGGCTACGTTGATTTAAAGGCCGCTCATGAATGGCAGAGGAAAGGGACAGTGATATTGCCTTATCAAGTAGGACAATGCCAGAAACAATAAATTAATGCATCTCACTATACTGCTCTTATAATGCATTCTTTATAGAAATTAAATCATTTTACGTCTAAAGGAAGTTTATAACTAAGGAATAGTTATTTAAATTGTTAATCGAGAACTTATCAAATTTGACTATTTTTTTATAAAAAGAATTTGTTCATATAGGGTTTTGTCAGAAATGGGTTCTATCCAAAGGGGGCTTTTCGGAAATGGGTGTTTCTCCCCCCTTTTGTCCAGGGGTGGGGAGGGGTCTCCTGAACTCAAGCCGTAGATGAGTTTGTCAAATGTCTATTTACCTTCGACTGCTTGATGACTATCAAAAAACGGAAATCAAGTCATGGTGTTGAGACACAATGTTGCAAAAATGAATTCTCCCATCTTGTAGTTTATCTATTTCCTTATTTTCTTTCCTCACTAGGTTATTTTTCCCTGTTGGAGCCCCTGGCCTTGTAGCATCTTGGTTTTCCAACAAAGGTTGTTAACTTAGATAATAATAATAATAATAATAATAATAATAATAATAATAATAATAAATTAATAATAATAATAATAATAATAATAATAATAATAATAATAATAATTGGCGTGGATTTTCATACACTCAAATATGACCCAAGTTTGAAGTCTCTGTGACAACGATGTCCAAACTTATGGTTGATTCTTGAATTGGACATTTTGCTTGACCTTGACCGTGACCTTGACCATCCAAAATTTAATCATTTCCAGCTTTTTACATAACAGTTAATCCCTGCAAGTTTCATTACTCTACGACCTTGACCTTTGACCTATGGCCTTAAAAATGAATCACCTCCCGGTCTCAACATAATATAATTAATCCCTGTAAGTTTCACTATACTTCAAGAGTATAATTGTGACCTCTGCCACGGAAACTTACTTCGTTTGACCTTTTGCTCAACCTTGACCTTTACCTTTGACATAAGACTTTCAAAATTGAATCCATTCCACGTCTTTACAAAACAATTTATCTCTGAAAGTTTCACTACTCCATGAGTAAAATTGTGACCTCTGTCACGGGAGGTTACTTTGGTCGACCTTTTGCTTGACCTTGACCTTGACCTTTGACTTAGGACTCTAAAAATTGAATAACTCCCACGTCTCAACATAACAATTAATCCCTGAAAGTTTCACTACTCCATGAGTAAAATTGTGACCTCTGTCACGGCAGATTACTTTGGTCAACCTTTTGCTTGACCTTGACCTTGACCTTTGACTTAAGACTTTAAAAATTGAAAAACTCCCACGTCTCAACATAGCAATTAATCCCTGAAAGTTTCACTACTGAGTAAAATAGTTCACACACACAAAAAAAGAAAGAAAGAAAAAAAAGACAAACAGACAAACAGGGGCGAAATCATAACTTCCTCCTAACTTCGCTGGCAGAGGTAATAAAAAAAGGCAACAAAGACCCTCGGACAACAATGGTCTAATGATCCAAATTTGATCTTAATGGCTTCACCAAGTCATTAAGAAGGCCAAGACGACGCAATGATAGATGTAGCTAGAAGGATGCAGCTGATGTTGAATAGAAGGAATTCTTTCAATATGTTCCCGACGCGAAAACTCAATGGGACTTTTTGGCGGACACTTTCTGGCGCACTTTCCACTTCTTTTGTTTTTTAAATCGTATATTTTTTTTATCAAAAGATAGAAAAGCATTTACCATTTCCGTTGATAGTTGTGTGTCACACCTACTTCTCTCTCTCTCTCTCTCTCTCTCTCTCTCTCTCTCTCTCTCATCTCTCTCTCTCTCTCTCTCTCTCTCTCTCCCTCTCTCTCTCTCTTTTGTTAACATGTATTTTTTAAAGCTAACTGCCCAAAATAGAAAACTCGATAGCTCGTTGCTCGAGATATTGGCTTCCCAACTGAACGGGAAGCAGCGAGCACAAACCGCAAGCATGACTTCGGATGTAAACATGATGGCTGCAGCAAATAGGACGTGCTCTTGCTTGGCAATCTTGAGTCCAACAGGCCATAAAAGATAATATAAATCTCCAATTCTGCAACAGTTAGAAAATTTCAGGACGCCATGACGATATCAGCTGATCGTTTTATTCAACTTTTTCTGCTCCTAGAACCGCGAGATTGTAGAGCAACGCTACAGCACTTTCGCTTGCTATCATCGGCTGGAAGTTGGCGAAAACCTCGCCCAAGAAATGAGAGCGTGATTCCAGCCAGGTCCTGATTCCAGCATAACTCCAGAAGACACTCGTGTCTCCATAGAAGACCTCAAGGAGCATCAATGACGCATGCGCACTGATGACGTCACCCATCTGTCTTCATTACTAAGACCCATTCTGTCGATCAAATTATTATGTCATACCTTTATAGGGTCATTTACTCCCTTTCTCAATGACCTTAAAGTTCCAGTATTAAGTAGTTATCATTCCAGTTTTATGATATATATTTTACTTCATTACGTGGGACCCTCGGGCGCCACAAAACACCAGTCTTTGGTATAATTAACATCACCAGAACTAAACTTAGATGATATACCACCCGCCTGCATTGGCCACGCTGCATTTCCACGCCCACCCATCTCCCGCGTGGGCGGTCTGATTGGGATAGGCTAGGAGGGGGGTGTAAGGGGGGTTAAGCTGCTAGCAGTTAGTGGGGGGGGGGGGGTTGAGATGTGGTTAATTGAAGATTCATTTAAGATCTAATAAAAAGAATAAAACAAAGCTAGGAGATACATGTTGAGAAAGATTTCTAGATTTTTTATTAAATTGAAAATATTAATTATCATTTTATTGCATATATAAATATTCTAGTCAATTTCTTTATTAAAATACTGAATTAAATATTAAGAACAGAGTCATTACGCCCCTTTAGACCTCAAAATAAATAAAATGTTTCTAGTTCGTGCAGCCCAATTTCACGATCTAGGGCTAAATTTAGAGAGAGAGAGAGAGAGAGAGAGAGGAGAGAGAGAGAGGAGAGAGAGAGAGAGAGAGAGAGAGAGAGTGTCATATGTTTTCCTCTCTCACTCCTGTTCTATTTATTAATCATAAGTATTTTTCTTTTAATGAAATCGACATAACCCGTCTAATTCAAATGGCATATTTAATGTTCTCACAATAACTTCATATCAAACTCACGT
>NW_027170043.1:12500-20000 GCF_036898095.1 Palaemon carinicauda | reverse complement strand
ATTATTATTATTATTATTATTATTATTATTATTAATATTATTATTATTAAAATTGTAATTATTATTATTATTATTATTATTATTATTATTATTATTATTATTATTATTATTATTATTATTATTATTATTATAATAATAATAATAATAATAATAATAATAATAATAATTTTAATAATAATAATAATAATAATAATAATAATTTTAATAATATTATTAATAATAATAATAATAATAATTACAATTTTAATAATAATAATAATAATAATAATAATAATAATAATAATAATAATAATAATAATAATAATAATTTTAATAATAATAATTATTATTATTATTATTATTATTATTATTATTATTATTATAATAATAATAATAATAATGTATAAAATATATATTTAAATATATATTCCTATAATATTTTGTTAAAAGTTTATGGATATTTTGGGTGATTGAGAAATTTTCTTTATGATCGGTAATTACCTTACTTGGAGAATCATTCCTTGGAATGGGTAATTATCTCCGTAGTTTACTTAGGAATTTCTTTGAATTTGTTTCTTTCAATTTGTTTATTCTAATTTAATTCAGGTTTGTTCAATTAATGTTTGAGGCTTTATTTTTCCTAATCACTGTAAATAAAATTGTGCTAATTAACTGACCTCAGCCTTCATTGTGCAAACCAAAGTAAATAGGAGTTAAAGATAACTACTAACTACCTAATTTTCTGAATATTCCGAGCCAAACAACTCTACGAAGTAACTTCAAAGTCACTGTTGGAAAGGAAAACCAGTCCAACACCAACCGTCAAGAAGTGATTACTCTCCTTCACCTCACCTTACCTTGGGACATTTTACCGGTTCTATTTGTCGTCGTAGTGCTGGACTTTTTTCTAAATTACTCTACAACGATGGGACTCATTGTGTTTAGTGCTACGAAAACCGAGTGTAAAACTATGAAGAACTAAATTAACTCTACACCTCGTCTGATGAATGTGGAGGCGACCAGCAGCAAAGGCTATGGAATTATCATATCCATGCTCTTTTTCATCCTTTGAAGTCATTATAAGGTGGGTCATTGTATTGATTGGCACAATAGTAGTGGCATTTCTTGGTGACTTTTATCATCCTCAAGTCAAAATATAAATAAAGCCTTGAATTCAGTAATTGAAAATCGCTCGTGAAAACTAGGTTTGTTTATAGGCTACTCTAATTAAAATTATCAATTGTCGACCTTAAATATCTTGTTAATTGAAATTCGGCCTTTTAACATATATTCTTAAGTGATGCCCTCATCGCATATATATATATTTAATTTGTTAATTAGGTCAAAATATTGAAATGGTTGGCTTTTGATTTGCGAATTCTGGAAATTAATATTAATTTTATATTAGTTTGGAGGTGAATTTAACTTGTTGATTTGCCTTCATATATTGTAAACAATTTTAGTGTAGTCAAAAATTATATTCATATTTTCATTTAAACAATTCTATACAAATTCTGGTTTTCAATTTTAATTGGGTGGTTAAATATTTACCTATCTTTTAGGTCTGGCTCAAGGTGGAGTGGAAAGCTTGGGACAGGAGTACATCTGCCAATGCTTCTAGGTTTGCTTTACCAGAAGTAATCGCTACTCCAAGTGAACTAACATCAACTGACAACCAACTATATATAATTAATTTGTCAAGATTATTTAAAATCTACAGATGTTAGTTTCTGTATTACAAATAAATATTTTGTTATAACACGGTCGTTTGTCCTAAGTCATTTTTTCTGCTCATGGCGACCGTGACAGGATTGAGGATGTTGGTTGTTAAGAGTTGCTGCTGGTTCGCTTCCAAGCTAGTCAGACGAGGTGTAATTTATCATTTATATTTCCTTGGTTAAATTTTAAGATTACGTATATTTCCATTGCCGTTTTGACTTTATTAGGCTTTATATTCTTACTGAAACTGGTATCAAGATGACTGAGTTATTGATTAAATCACGAAAATATGTTAGAAAGTCAGTTACTGAAATTTACAATAAGAAGGATCAGTTTTCATCATATAGTGATATTGAACGTTCTACACTAAAACTGAGGCTTGAAGAGCATTTCACGAAATTATCTGACTTAGATTCTAAAATACAAAATTCAAAGTTTTCTACTGAATGTGATGAAACTGCATTGTTAGTTGAGCTTGATGCATGTGAACAGTACAAAACTAAAATTCAAGAGAGCATCTCTACTTTACAAAATTTACCTCGGGTTCGGCATCTGCCTATAGATAATCAGTCACATCAGTCCTTGTTAAAGAGTCCTCATGCTCCTTTACCAACCTTCGATAGTACTGAAGGCGAAGATCTTAGGAAGTTTTTTGTAGAATTTGAACAAACCCTTTCAAAGTTAAAGTTCCCAGAATATGATAAGTTATTGTTGTTAAAACAGCAGGTAAAGGGAAGAGCTCTTACATTAATTAACACTTGGATGTTCAAAGTCAGAGTTATGCTGATGCAAAAGCTTTGCTAGAGAAGGCTTTAGGCTCAAGAGAAGTTCAAATTTTTAATACCATAAAGCAAATCTCTTCAATAAAACTTTCAGATGATGATGATCCTTTTGATTATATTGGGAAAGTAAGCAATTTAGTAGCAAGCGTTAAGACCTTAAATATTGATGTTGACATGTTTCTTCAGTTTTTCTTCTGGAATGGTTTAAATGAGAAATTCAAGTGTCATATGACTGCCATAACTAACAAAATTAGGCCATCTCTTGCAGAGATTAGGGATAATTTCTTTGATGCTAGTGAGAGATATTTACAAGGTAAAAAATGTAAGAAAGTGGAGAAACAAAAGTCTGACACTACTAGCTTTGCTGCCAAGGTTTCTTTTGACTCTAAAGTAGGTAAATGCAGCATTTGTAGTAAATTAGGCAAAGATCCAAGTCATTTTTTGAGTAAATGTCCTAACTTTGTATCTAGCAAAGATAAAAGAAAAAAATTGGAGGAACTGGGTGCTTGCTCAAAGTGTGGCTATCCTAGTCACATATTATCAGAATGCAGATTCAGATTTAATTCCAAATGTAAAAACTGCAAGGGCTGGCATATGTCATTTTTGTGTCCCGATGAAAAAGGTGCTACCAGTATTAAAGAAAATCCAAATTCCGAAAAGAAAAAAGGTAAAGCCAGTAACAGTACAGATAGAGTTAGAAACTCTGAGAGTGGTAATGGAGATGTTGTTGGTAGTTCAAGCAGTAGTGTTGCTGCTATAACTGAAGTTTTAAATTGTGAGGTTGAGGGATATACAATTTTGCCAACTTTTAATATTTCAATTAAAGGTACCAATCTCAGGGTCCTTAAAGACACTGGATGTCAAGCAAATTACATTGAAGAAAATTTGGCTCAAGATTCAAATTTGAAAGTTGTAAATAATGGAGTTTCTTTAACCATTAATGGTATTAATTCCTCTAAGAGTTATAAGACTAAACAAGTTGAAATTGAGTTGCCAATTGGTAGCAATAGTTACATTGTATATGCATTTTGTCTTCCCTCAATTGATGTTTCATTGCAGTTACCTGGGTTAAATGAAGTGGTCAGTGGGTTTGGTTCAAAGGGATACAAGCTAGCAGATCAGGGATTGTTAAATTCTACAGATAGGATAGACAATATTAAATTTATATTAGGATCAGAGTCCTTGCATTGTATCCCTGAAAAGGATATAGTATTTGGAAAATCCAATGACTCCATTTATTCTGATACATGCTTGGGTATATTATTAAAGGGAGACATAAATAAATTAAAGAGCAATTTAAGATTCTTGAAGCCTTGTTCTTCCATGAAGTCAAATGTGCAACATATGTTAAAAGCTGTAAATGTACTTCCAACAGGGACGAAAGAGAACGTTTCAGTAGAATATTCATCTTTAAATGACCTGGAGACTTCTAATACATATGAGTTGTTTGATGATGATGGTCAGATAATAGAATCTGAGTTGAATAGGGCTACAAATGAATGCTTAGAACTCTCTTGTAAATATTATGTTGGGGAAGACAGAGGTCAATATCATGAAGATAATGTAGAACTGAATGACAGGCTTATAGAGTATGCTTTAGAAGAAACCCATAGGACTGCTGATGGAAGATTGTGTATGCCACTGTTATGGAACCCGAAAGTTAGTCATCTACTAGGCCGCAACTACAATTTAGCCAAATCAGTGTTGAAAACCCTTACATCTAAATTAGAGAAATTTCCTGATAAGTTAGCCTTAGTAAATGACACCTTTAAGACTCAGGAGACATTAGGCATCATAGAAAGAATTGATAATATTGAGGACTTTATGGAGACTCATCCTGAACATAGTTTCATGCCTTTCATGGGAGTCTTTAAACCAGAGAGGGATACCACTAAATGCCGTGTAGTTTTTCTTTCTAATTTGTATGAAAAAAGTTCTAAATCCCCAACTGCAGTTAGTCACAACATGGCAATATTTCCTGGGCCTTCATTAAACCAAAAGTTAGCCTCCGCTCTCCTACAGTTAAGATTTGGTAAGTTTTTATTATGCTTTGATCTTGAAAAGGCATTCAATCAAATTGCTTTGCCAGAAAAGGATCAAAATAGGCTACTGTTTCTTTGGTATAGAAATATTGAGAAAGCAGATTATTCATTAGTAGGGTATAAATGTTCTAGGTTAAGTTTCGGATTGAGGTGTAGTCCCACAATTCTCATGTTGGCCCTCTTTAAAATTTTGATATTGGATGAAGCGCCGGACTCTAAAATTAACAGGATGAAGTCTCTTGTATATCAACTAATGTATATGGACAATGGGGCATACATTACAGATGAGGAAGCTGATCTTAAGTGGGCATATTCTGTGCTTCCTGATATATTCATACCTTATAGATTTAACTTGCAACAGTTTGCAACAAATTGTTCATCTCTACAAGAGAATATTGATGATTATTTTGATAAAGTGACTTCTGACCCTATTAAACTGCTAGGTCTTCAGTGGCATCGTTCCACTGATAAGATTTCTACCAAGGCAATCGTTTTAGATATTTCAGCAAACACTAAGAGACTTATTTTGAAGTCTATTGCTAGTCATTTTGATGTATACAATTTTAATGCTCCCCTTCTGAACAGAGCAAAGCTATTTTTGCACGATTTGCAAGTTCAAAGAAATTTGGGATGGGATGATACCTTGACAGACTCTCAAGTGAGGGAGTGGCGTTGTATTGCCAGGCAGGCAAACTCTGCTCCACCAGTTATGTTGGACAGAAATGTTGGAAATAGGGAGGATTTATATGATCTTGTAGGATTTGCCGACAGTAGTAAGGTCATGTTTGGTTGCGTCATTTACCTTCTTAACTTTAATACAAATGTTGTTTCTTTCGTAATGTCAAAATCGAAGATTGTCAACAAACAATTGGAGTCAAAATCCATTCCATCTCTTGAGCTTCAAGCATTGTCTTTGGGTACAGAGTGCTTAATTGATTTATATCAAGATATTGCTGGAGATCGGTGCATTGAAGCTATAAAGATTAATAAATTGCGAATGTACTCTGACAGTCTGGTTACGGTTAGCTGGGTCAACTCGTATGTACATAAGTTGGATAAAATGCAGAAACGCTCAGTGTTTGTTCTTAATAGACTAGAACATATTGCTAACTTGTGTGAGGCACATCAGGTTGAGTTTTCTTTTGTTTCGGGTGTACAGAACCCAGCAGACTGTGTAACTAGACCTGTTTCTCATAATCAGTTAACCAAGACTAATTTTATCACGGGACCAGATTTTTTGACTGATGCATTAGATAACACTATTAGTAGAGATATTCTTACAGTACTGGTTCCAGACCCAGATTATTCTGAAAGGGTAGAAAAGTTTGCAGGATATGTTGAAATTCAAGGCACTGATCATTCTCAATTAATTCCTCCTGAAAAAGTATCTAGTTTTGGTAAACTGGTTAATATTAATGTTTTAGTGTTAAAGTTTGTGAATTGTCTGAAAACCTCCTTAGTTCGCAAACATCCAGACAAGTATTCTCATTTGTTTCTTTACTCTGATGATTTTAACTATTACAGGGAGGCATATCATAGAGTAATTCTGTTGGACCAGAGAAGTCAGTTCCCTGAGATTTTTGAGTACTTTAATTCTGCTTCAAAGAAATTAAGTGACATTCCACCTTTGGTTTCTCAGTTAAATGTATATCAAGATAACAAAGGGTTGCTGAGAGTAAAAAGTAAGTGTGACAGAATCAAGAAAATTAGAAAATACAGGGAGTATGGTTTTCCCCTGCTGATGTCAAAGTGTAGCCCATAAGTTCCTTTGTTAATTAGGCACACACATCTTAGCTTACATCATGCAGGGTGTTATTCTGTTATACAAGAAATTAGGAAAACTGTTTGGATTCCCCATATATTTTCTTTAGTAAAGAAGTATATAAGGGCCTGTATTGGATGCAAAAGGTTCAGGGAAAGACCTATTAAATTAAACCAAAGTTCTTATCGTGAGGTTAGAATTGATCCACCAAATGTCCCATTCCGTAATATTTACATTGATCATATGGGACCCTTTTATGTTAAGGTGAACAATTCCAAAGAAAAGGTATGGATCCTTGTAATTAGTTGCATGTGGTCAAGAGCGGTAAATCTAAAGCTGTGTGATAGTCTCTCGGTTGAGGATTTGCTAAGAGCATTGCAGCTCCACATTTATCAATTTGGAATGCCTGAGTATATAGTCTCTGATTTGGGAACTCAAATGACTGCTGGATCCAATATTATAGAGACTTTTCTTTCTGATTTTGAAACTAAAGATTTTCTGAGAAGGCATAATATGAATGAGATCAAATTTGACCACTATTATAAGGGTAATAGTGAACTTGGGGGATTAGTTGAAATCTGTGTTAAGCTGTCTAAAAGACTGATACAAGGAGCTGTTGGTAAAAACATTTTACCATACAAGGATTTTGAGTTTATTGTATCCAAAACAGTACACCTTATTAATCGCAGGCCTATAGCCTTTAAAGACTCATTGAGGGAATATTCTCTGGAGGAATTGCCTGAAGTCATAACTCCGGAGAAGTTGTTATATGGCCGTGATCTTGTAACATTGAATATCATTCCACAGTTACAAAGTACTACTTCAGATCCGGATTGGTCAGTTGATCCAGTGGATTTGATAAGGAACTCCTATGAAAAACTTGTTAGAGTACAATCTAAGCTGATAGACATCTATAATAATGAATTTTTAAACCATCTTGTATATCAAGCAACAAGTAAAAAGGATAGGTATAAACCTGTACCACATAAGCAGTTAAAGGTAGGAGATCTAGTTCTTGTTAAGGAAAATATGACCAAAGCCATTGATTACCCCATAGGAATTGTTAAAGAGCTGACCAAGAATATTTACGATGAAGTTACTGGGGCTAAATTAATGCTAGGTAAAAGTTGAAGATTTGTTAAGCGTCATGTGACAAGCCTGATTCCCTTAATGTCAAGTGACCATTGACAGCATGGCTAAAACTTAAGAAAATTCT
>NW_027170042.1:102500-200000 GCF_036898095.1 Palaemon carinicauda | reverse complement strand
TACATTTGTGTAAGAGAGAAATATGTATTAGATGAAATTAATGTTTAATTTGGCTGCAAAATTAGAAATTATTAATGGGTTTTTTCTCATCTTGTTTGGTAACACAAGTGGTAAAGCCTTTTCCAAGGGTGATGGTGACGTGGCAAAAATAGAATTTGGTGTTATGGCTTATAAAACATTAATAAGCCTTTATAAAGGCAATGGTAAGTCTTAGAATATAATATGATTAATCATTTAAGGATATTCCAATCTAGAGACAGTTATATCTATGTAAAACATTAAAAAAATCGAGTTTTATTGTTAGCAGACGAATTTATTTTGGGAAACGAAACTAAATTATTAAAATAAAATATCACTAACTATCTAATTGCATTTTTAAAACTTAATTTTCATTTTTTAAGATATTGGTCGTCTATTCTAATTAATGATTTATCGATATATATTATTCATAATAGGCTTGTGATCTCAAAAAAATTCATGGACACAGTGATGGTATGGCCACCTGTTGACTGTAAAAGTAACTAAAATATTGCAAAAAAATTTAATACTAGTTGCAACTTTGTATATCAAAGAGGCTATTTTCTGCCAGACATACACTATTTAATCATTGCAATGTAAGACGAATATATTAAGAAATAATATTACTTTTCTTTGGAGTAACAATGTATGCAATTGCTAAGAGGAAAACTATTTAAAATTGAATTTAAAAAAACTATTAGTAACTTTTGTATCTGAGAGTATTCATTAAAATACCTATTGTCTACGCTATAAATTTCTTCTATATAAAATATATTTCATTTAATATTATAATACAGAATATATTTATTTCCATAATTAAAGTCTTTTAGATTCTAATAATGATCTATTTGATTGTAAAATTAGAAATCTTAAAGGTGTTTTGCTAATCATATTTGGTAAAATAGATAGCAGAGGGAATTCTGAAACAGAGTCAGCAACTTGTGTTACCAGGAAAAATGAGCAAAATACCTTCAAGAATTTTAATTTTACAATCAAATAGGAATTGGATGACATCTAAAAGAATTTATAACTTTATATAGATATATTTTGTATTAGTTCTGTCCATAAAATATATTTTATATACAAGAATTTTAAAACTTGAACAATAGCTCTTTTAATGAATATTATGGGCAAGGTTGGAGTTGCTAGAAGTGGCTAGTAAATTTTCTATTTTAGTTCTCTTCTCAGTATTTATCTTCACAATTGGATATATTATAACACCAAATAAAAGTAATTTTATTTTTTAATATATTCGTCTCCTATTGCAATGATAGAATAGTCCATGTTTTGCACAAAATACCTTCTTTTGGATATACAAAGTTGCAAGATAGTATCTAATATATGTCTACATAAATAGTTACTTCTACTGCCAATAGGTGTCCATACCATCGGCGTGTCCATGAATTTCTTGAAATTACGAGCCTCTAATGAATAATAAATATATATGAATCATTTAATAGAATACAGGAACAGTAGTATATAAATTAAAGCTGAAGTTTACATGATAGAATGGGCCAATTTATAAGATATTGTTTTCTTAATTTAGTTTTGTTTCCCTAAATTAATTCGTCTGCTAATAATAAATCTCTATTTTTAAGGTTTTCATCTATATATAGCTATCTCTAGGATGGAATATCCTTTAATGATTAACTGTATTAAATTCTAAGACTTAAAATTGCCTTTAAAATGGTATATTAATGTTTTAGAAGCCATATCACAAAATTCTTTTTTGTCACGTTACCAAAACTAGATGACTAAAAACCCTTCAAGATTTCTAATTTTACAGTTAAATAAAACATTAATTGGATCTAATGCATTTAATTTCTTACATATAATTGTATTTTGTAGCATTATTCTATAAAATATATATTTTATATGGAAGAATTTTAAAGCTCAGACAATAGTTTTTTTAATTTTTTTTTTTTAATGAAGGATCCTTGCCAAGAAAAAATTTAGCAGCAGTCTCTTCTAATATATTTGTATTATCAATTTATATATATATATATATATATATATATATATATATATATATATATATATATATATATATATATATAATTGAATATATTATTACGCCAAATAAAAATAATTTTACTTTTTTAATATATTCGTCCCGTATTATTATTATTATTATTATTATTATTATTATTATTATTATTATTATTATTATTATTATTATTATTAACTAAGCTACAACCCTAGTTGGAAAAGCAGGATTCCATAATGCATATAAGGGCTCCAACAGGGAAAAAAGACCAGTGAGGAAAGGAAATAATGAAATAAATAGAATAGTGTGCTTAAGTGTTCCTTCAAACAAGGGAACTCTCTCTTGGAGTAAAGTTCTCTTGCTTGAGGGTACACTCGGGCACTCTATTCTATCTTATTTCTTTTCCTCTTATTTTTTTGAAGTTTTTAGTTTATACAAGAAATATCTGTTCCAATTTTGTTTCTGTTCTTGAAGTATTTTATTTCAATTGTTCATTACTTCTCTTTTAGTTTATTTATTTCCTTTCCTCACTGGGCTATTTTTCCCTGTCATTATTATTATTAATATTATTATTATTACTTGCTAAGCTACAACCCTAGTTGGAAAAGCAGGATGCTATAAGCCCAGGGGCTCCAACAGTGAAAAAAGCTCAGTGAGGAAAGGAAACAAGGAAAAATAAAATATTTTAAGAAGAGCAATAATATTAAAACAAATATCACTTTATAAACTATAAAAACTTTAACAAAACAAGAGGAAGAGAAATAAGATTTAAGATAGAACAGTCTGCCCGAGTGTACCCTCAAGCAAAAGAACTCTGACCCAAGACAGTGGAAGACCATGGTATAGAAGCTATGGCACTACCCAAGACTTGAGAACAATGGTTTGATTTTAGAGTGGTCTTCTAGAAGAGCTGGTCACCATAGCTAAAGAATCTCTTCGACCCTTACCAAGAGGAAAGTAGCCACTGAACAATTACAGTGCAGTAGTTAACCCCTTGTGTGAAGAGTAATTGTTTGGGAATCTCAGTGTTGTCAGGTGTATGAGGACAGAGAAGATGGGGAAAAAATAGACCAGACCATTTGGTGTATGTGCAGGCAAAGGGAAAATGGGCCATAACCAGAGACAGGTATCCAATGCCATTGATTGTATATCAAAAATTGTATGCCAAATTTGAATGAAGCTGCTTCTAGTCTACTGCAGGACAAAGGCCTCAGGCATGTCTTTATTCATGTCTTGGGTTTGACCATTTCATCACCATGCCACTGAGGATTGGTGATAGTGGGAGACTTTAGACTGATTGTTTACAGCAAACCAAACTAGTATGGGTGGCCCTGACTTGTACAGCTTTGCTGATCATGGCAATACACAAACCTTTTCACCATGTTAAGGTATTCCCACTCAGAAAGGGATATATATATATATATATATATATATATATATATATATATATATATATATATATATATATATATATATATATATATATATATATATATATATATATATATATATTAACATTATTATTACTATAATTATCATTATTATTGCATCCATATTATCATTGTTATTATTATGATTATTAACATCATTTACTATTACCTTTATTATCATATATATATATATATATATATATATATATATATATATATATATATATATCACGTATATAAATCATTATTAATAATAATAATCATAAATCACATGCATGTGAATTATTATTTTTTAGAATATCCTATTATTACTTGAAACGACATTGTATCTCAAGGAAATATAATGTGAATTTTTTTTTTCAAATTAAACATATGATTAAAAAACGATGAAAATCCATTAAAATCTAATTAAACAATTCAAAATAATGATTCACGTAAGGAACGTATCCTCTCTCAAAATCAGCTGATCGTTTGTAAACACTTTCGCTTTCATCCTACCAGTTTGGTCCCCGCAACACACTATCCCAAACCACTTTCGCTTTCATTTGACCGTCCCCGCAACACACGAGCAGACTATTGCTGCCTGCCGTATTATTATTATTATTATTATTATTATTATTAAACTACGAACGAATAGCAACTACTTTACTTTATATAGTAAATTGAACCTGTAATGTATATTTATCTGAAACACGCTATTAATAATTATTGATTTTACGACTAGAAATGTCTATTGCTGAGAAAAAAATGCATAAATCGTATATATTTGGTGGGAGTTTATCACACATAAGGTTTATCCATGTTTCAGCAGTAGGCATAAAGCCTGAATGAGGCATATACTAATTTGTTTCACAGTAGGAGTCATCTCCTTTCAAAGTACACACACACACACACACACACACACACACACACACACACACACACACATATATATATATATATATATATATATATATATATATATATATATATATATATATATATATATATATATATATATATATCCCTTGGTAGTAGGTTGGCCAGGACACCAGCCACCCGTTGTGATACTACCACTAGAGTTATTGGATCCTTTGACTGGCCAGACAGTGCTACATTTGATGCCTCTATCTGGTTACGGCTAATTTTTTCTTTTCCTACATATGAACCAAATACTCTGGCCTATTCTTTACACATTCTCCCCTTTTTTCGTACACTTAACACTACTTTCCTCTTGGTAAGGGTAGAAGAGACTCTTTAGCTATGGTAAGCAGCTCTTCTAGGAGAAGGACACTCCAATATAAAACCATTGTTCTTTAGTCTTGGGTAGTACCATAGCCTCTGTACTATGTTCTTCCACTGTCTTGGGTTAGAGTTCTCTTGCTTGAGAGTACACTCAGGCACACGATTCTATCTTATCTCTTCCTCTTTTATATTTCTATAATTTATATATGAGAGATTATTTTAATGTTACTGTTTTTTAAGTATTTAATTTTAATTGTTTATTACTTTTTAATATAGTTTATTTATTTCCTTTTTCCCTTTCCTCATTGGGCTGTTTTTCATGTTGGAGCCCTTGGGCTTATAGCAAATTAAAATGTAACTTTCTCTGCACTATTTGGCCTAAGGAAATAAGGGTAACATAAGATATATCTACTTCAAAAAAGTTTGCCTATAAAGTGAAATATCTAAATTTGTCCTGTATTTTCCACTATTTATTTATTTAATGGTTTTTCAAGTACTTATAAACATCAATGTACATTTTCATATAGATAAAGTTCAATTTTGATAAATTCATGGTATATATAACTACGAAAATTCGAAATAAAAATAATGCATTAATTCTCAAAATTTTTTGAAAATCAGTTGTATAATTTTACATTTTTCATATAAAAAGTCACGGAATATATAAAATATATATTCTATTTTATTCATTATTATTTTTATGCATTTAAATTAAACTGAATTTGAATTTTACCAAAAAGAAAAAAAAAATTATCAGCTGGGCAGGATCAGCTGACTGAACAACCATTGCCAAGTTGGAAAAAATTCCTTCGTCATTCTTGCAATTTGAATCCACTCAAAATCGTATATTAAAAAGTTTTCAGTAATTTAAATTACCTCAAAATATCATTTTAAATTATTAATAAATGAATAATAATTTAAATAATACGATATTTTTAATTTTATTAGGATTTTCCATACGTCTGTATTCATTTCTTAACATCGATGTCTGGACACACTGTCTTCTGTTTTCCTCTCTCTGTTGTCTGTACGATGGCTCACCTGAACTACTATTTCCTGAATAAGTAAGTTATTTTAGGTGTTTTTATTATGTTTTATCATATTTAATTAAAGTTCTAAGTATATGCGAACGGTAAAAGCTGCTTAAACTACACCAGGTTTTATAAATTACAGATTTTACGATAGAATATTGAAATTTCAAAATCTCATGGCCAGACCTTTTGACCGGCCGTGTTTAGGGGCTATATATCTTTATATATTAATAGCTACTATTTAATATATTAGTTTTATTGGAAGCAGTTACGTTATTTCCTGTGTTATATTGTCATACGAGTTGTAATAGCAATGGGTTTGTCACATACAGTAGCTATTTATATAAGAAAAACGAAGTTTTTTTTTTTTTTAATCTCAAAGCAAATTACGTGAGAAAAATCATATTTTGTTAGATTTCTCGTTATATATTGTTCTGTTGATGATATTTTCATAAGTATATCCATCTTTTTTTTTTTTTTTTTTAATCACCACCACCCTACACAAACCCCAGGTGAGAATTGGTCTTTGGGGGGGGGGATGAACCCCAGGTGAGATTCTGTCTTTAGGGGGTGTGTGGCAATGTAAACTACCCTTAATGTCTATGATAATAAGAGCTAATCCCAACATAGGAAAACTAGCAAAGAAATTATTTATACTAAATTAATGGTGAAATTATAGTTACAGACAGAACAATATTTTGAGGCAAAAAAAAAGTTCTTCCTGTAGTAAATAATGTGCTTTCACTGAATTTTACCTTAATTTCAACAGCAAATTAACTGAAAACTTGTTTGGCCATCGAAGAACGTTGATATTGTTTAAAAATCTAATCTATTTGCGCTGCTGTGTGTTCGCTTTGCTTGCGGTAAAAGGAAAACGTCACGCTCCTATGTACTGGCAAGCGGTTTATGATGAGTTGCGCACGTTAACCCCATTAATTATTATTTCTTGGGCAGTTAAGTTTTTATTTGTAGTGAAAATGTAATTTTTTAAGAAAACTAATGTTTTTTTTTCTATAGGAAACGCCAGTCTTGTGGTAGAAAAGCTTTTTTCGTCTGTAGCTATCATGAAATTGATTCTTGTTTTTAAAGTGTGCTGTTGGTGATGGTTCCCCTACAATAATGTCAGGTGAGAACCAGTCTTTAGGGGGATGGCAATGTAAACTACCTTTAAGTCTAAGGTAATAACTGCTGATCCCAACAGAACGATAAAAAATAAAGTTCTTTATTTCTGCTAAATTAACGTGGTAAAACCACTGGTGTAGGTATGGGGTGATAGGCGGTTGGATTTTTTATATGTTCCCCCCTTGGCCTCCAAAGCAGGGGAAGAAAATATTTATTTTTCCTCTCTTCACAGGGCTATTTTCCTTGTTGGAGCCCTTGGGCTTATAGCATCATGCTTTTCCAACGAGAGTTGTAGCTTAACAAGTAATAATAATAATGGTAACTTTACAAACCCGATGCCCCAGTCCCCCCAAATCTCTAGCTACCCCTTAGGGTGAAAAGACACCTTTGAAGTGACAGTGGCAGAGGTACCTCGGTCCATTACCATTTTCTCCCTAGCCCCATTTTCTATATCTTTTAACATGTTCTGATCCAAAGCACCGTGATGTGGCATCACTCAAGGGATTTTTGCATGGCCAGGGCTCGTTTCGCCAGCAAATAAGCACAATCTCGCTAATGCATTCTACTGGCAAGCAATATGCGGATGCTCAGTGCATGCTAGCTGCGTCTGTCGCTATTTTTGGGACTGTAATATGTTCGGTAAATGTGTAGGAGAGCTCCGCGGAAGATCTTGAAGAATTTAAACACCTACAATTCACTATTATATCATATAGAACGCTTATATAATAGTCAATATATAAGCAGCTTCTATTTAACGAAGATATTCGTGTGTATAGTTATGTTTCACTTGGATTTTTTCAAAGTGTTTGTTTTTGTTTACTGTGTGATGTCTTGGCTAAAATGAGCTATTTCACCGCCTTACTGCGTATGGCAGACTAGTTCTCAATGCTATTCTAATCAATAACAGGTGTTTTTTTGACGTCACACTGTTTGAAAACCAATCATGGCGGTTTTTACAAATCTAGCCAATGCTGACACTTATTACTTCACTTATCCCTGCTATTTTTCCACCAGTTACCACAGTTTACGTGAAGTTCCGCGGAGGAATATTTTAGCACGTCTCGGATCTCCCTTCAAACTGAAAAGCTCATTTTGCCGTGAAGTATGGAGCAATTAGCAGGACCTTCATCCCGTTCCGACTGTGTCACTTGTGACAATTGCTTTATTTCTTATGGGGATTTTTGTGTACATTATTCAGGGAAAGTTGATTTGCTAATTGCATTTGCTCAACGTCATGGTTTGATTTTGGCAGAGAAAATGTGCCCTAATTGTGAAAATGTGTGCCGTATAGATTACAACAAATTAGCATTCCGGTGTGATCGTAGTGTGGTTACTCGTGGGAAAAGGAAGAGGAGGTGCAATTTTTTCGTGTCTTGTTTCAAAGGTACATGGTTTGGAAACGCAAAGTTAGATATTGAGACTAATTTGAAGTTTGTGTTCCTTTTTTTGCTAGGTTAGGTGGGTGTCTTAGGTTCGGTGGTGCCCTGAAAATTACTGTGGCCTTAAGGGGGGGTCGCGGGGGGGCGGAGGGCCCCCCCCCCCCCCCGTAGGCCTAGGTAGGGGTACAGGGCCCCATAGGCTAGGTTAGGTGTGTGTCTTAGGTTCGGTGGTGCCCTGAAAATTACTGTGGCCTTAAGGGGGGGTCGCAGGGGGGGCGGAGCCCCCCCCCGGTAGGCCTAGGTAGGGGTACATGGCCCCAGAGTAGGGTAGGTAGTTGTATTAGGTTCGGTAGTGCCCCGAAAAATCACTTTTCTCCTCCTCCCCCCACCCAAAAACCCCGCTTCCCACTGGGGTCCCCCATAATTGTAGTAGTAGGTTTATGCTTACATTTTCTGTGTAAGAGTTAGGTGGTTGTAGGAGGATTATCTCACAGTTTCAAGGTAACTGTAGCTCTAATTTACTGTTTTCTTTCGTTTTCTACTTTTAGAAACTTTTAAATCGAGCGCGGAGGTCTCCTACACAATTACCATATGTTCTAGCATTATTAAGCTGACTTAGGATGCTATATTTTTAAATATAAAACTTACCCGCTGGTTATATAAAAGAGCTGAAGTCCCTGACGCCAGGGCAGAAAATTCAAATCTCGCGCTATCGAAGATACGCCAGGTGTACCAACCGCACCCTAGCGGTAGAACAGGTGGAACTACACACCAACTCCAGTTCTTCTCTCTGCCGTCATAGCTGACTGACATACAGAAGTTCGCTCTCGTGTTTTTACTCTCTTGGGAAGTTGTTTGGTGATGTACAACGTTCTTTTTTGAGTTTAAGCTATCGTTGATTAATTTTCCTTGGTTCTTATCTTGAAATCTTTTTGTTTGAGATTTTCTTTATTGTTTTTTCCCTTACTTTTTGCTTGTCGGTCTCTCACGTTAACTTTAAAATGGCCGACTCCTCCCCTGCTCAGCGTAGGTGTGTTAGTGAGGGTTGTCGTACACGACTTCCTAATGGATCTATTGATCCTCATTCTATTTGTGTAAAATGTAGGGGTAAATTTTGTTCATTAGATGATAGGTGTAATGAGTGTCTTTCCTTAACTAATGATGATTTTGTTACTTTCGATCGTTATGTTAGGAGATTAGAGAGAGATAGAGTTAGGCGTAGTTCTTCCCGATCTGTGGATAGAACCTTACCTAATTTACCTGTTCCTAATCCTGTTCCTTCCCCTGTGGTGGTAGATCAGGAACCTACTATGAAGGACATGTTTACTGCTATTTTGTCTCTTGGTGAGAAAGTTGAGTCCTTAGCAGCCGATAGAAATACTATCTTTTCAGAGTTAAAGGTATTGAAAAACCGTGATCCTATCGGAACTGTGGAAAGTGTTTCAGTGTCTGATGTGGTACCGAAGAATCGTGACTCTCTCGGTGTTGTGACAAGTGTTGATAATGTGGTTAGTGTTGCGGAAGGTGCGTCGACTCGAGTGTCTGATGTGGTACCGAAGAATCGTGACTCTCTCGGTGTTGTGACAAGTGTTGATAATGTGTTTAGTGTTGCGGAGGGTGCGTCGGCACGATCTTGTCGTTCACCTAGCCTTAGACCTCTTTCGAGCTCTCGAACCCATGGGAGAAGTAATGTCGAACGGCTTAAGAGAACGAGAAGCATCATCAATCGTGCAGACGTCCCCTCGAACGTTCCTGTTGCCGTAGCTCAGGTCGTTCACCCTCATCGTAGGAAAGGTGAGGTTCACACGTTATCCCCGTCTTCCGATGAAGGGTCGGGGAGTGAGATCTGGCGGCGAGCGTCGAGACCGCTTAAACGCTCCCATGTTGATTTGGACGCGGCGCGTCAAAACACACAGCGTCGGGAATCGCCTGTGCGGCCAGGATGTAGTTCGTGGGGTTCACCGGAACGTTTCCGTTCTCCCAGCGCTTGCACTCCGGCCAAACGTTCAGATCACCGTGTTCGTGCGGATATGATTCCTTCCGATTCGGACCTTGTAACTATTCATGCACCTCCTCTTCCATCGGATTGGCTTTCTTCCCCTGAAATGCGTGGTGACATTAGTGCGAATCTTCCTTCTAGGAGTTCTGTTGATCCGAAATGGACTGCGCTTTTGTCTATGAAGGAACAACTCTCTTCGTTGATGGATTCTTATCAACCAAGTGTTGGCGTTGTGTCTGGGCGTTCGATGTCAGACCAGTTATCGCACAAACGTTCGATGGTATATGGCCTTGACGAGTTATCACTTAGACGGTCTCCCATTCACAGTGTTCAACGCCAGGTTGATTTTGATGAGTCGCGTCAGAGAGTTTTGGTTGACCAGTTTGCGTTTTCTGGTCGCGGGGAAGAGCGTCGGCGTCGACAAGTGGACGAGACGCGGCAACAATTTGAAGTAGTGGATCGCCCGCGGCAACAACTTTTGGACGCGGCGCGTCAAAACATTGGTTTACAGCGGCGACATCCTGACTTCTTTGATCGCTCGCAGCAACAGTCCTCGGACTTTACGCGACCTCGCGGCGATCTTCAACAGTTACCTTCTGATTTCAAGCGTTCTTCTGTTCAACAACAGTTGAATTCTAAGCGGTCTAAGCAGTTGTTGGTTGAGGATGATCGTCTACATGTCCGTGTTTCGCATCAATCTACTTCTACTTCTCCCCACCTAATTGACTCAGATGTTGGCCTTGACAGGCAGTCCCATCCAGACGTTGTTCCTTCGGTTCAGGCTGCAGCTGTTGCTGCACTGCCAGAAGACGAACCAGAGGAAAAGTCGGATGAGGATAATCCTATTGAGGAAGTCTCTGAGAATGAGGAGGAGAAGCATTATCAGCATGCTGTGGACCTTCGCAAGTTTATGCTTATTTTGACTGGAATTTTCCCGGATTCTTTTACCCCTGTGGCCCCTCGTTCTCCGCCTTCTGAATTCATCTTAGGTAAAGCTACTAAGGTTCCAGTTTACACCAAGATGGTTCTTTCTCGATCTTCTAAGCGGGCCTTGAAGTTAATGGGTTCTTGGTTGGACTCCAAGAAAGCTTTTGGCAAGACGGCCTTTGCCTTTCCTCCCGCTAGGTTAGCCTCTAAATCTAGTGTGTGGTATGAGACTGGTGAAGTGTTGGGCTTGAGTTTTCCTTCGTCTGCCCAAGGGGATTTTTCAAGTTTGGTAGATGCTTCTCGTCGTCTTGCCTTAAGGAAGACGAAGATTTGGTGGTCCATTCCAGAGTTCGACCATTTGCTTAAAGGTCTTTTCAGGGCCTTCGAAGTTTTTAATTTTTTGGACTGGGCTTTGGGGGCTTTGAGTAAGAGGGTCTCTGATATGACGGAAACGGACACTAGTGGTTTGGTTCATTTGATGTCCTGCTTGGACAAAGGTGTGAGAGATGGCTCCAACGAACTTGCTGCCTTGTTTACAGCTGGAATTCTCAAGAAAAGGGCCACGATGTGCTCCTTCCTCTCCGCAGGAGTGTCTCCCTATCAGAAGACAGGCCTTCTTTTCGCACCTTTGTCTAATTCTTTATTTCCTCAGGAATTAGTGGGCGAGGTGGCTACTGCTCTCACTCAGAAGGCCACTCATGACTTAGTTACTCATTCGACTAGGAAAGTTTTGCCTCCGTCTTTCTCCTCTCGAAAACCTAAGGAATCTTCTTCTGGGTTTCGTCCTCAGTCCTTTCGTGGGAAGCCCTCTGGGAGAGGCTCTTTTAAACCAGAAGGAAGGAAACCTAGAGGCAGAGGGGGCAAGTCCGGCCGAGGTAAAGTCTGACTGCCCTCTCCTTCAGACAGCAGTGGGGGCCAGGTTGACTCACTTTTGGGAGGCTTGGGAGAGGAATGGAGCGGACCCCTGGTCCGTCCAGGTGTTAAAGGAAGGCTACAAGATCCCCTTCCTGACCAATCCTCCTTTAGTCACAGATCCAGTGGATCTTTCGCCCAAATACAGAGAGGGTCCCAAGAAACAAGCCATGCTTCTACAGATGTCTCTTTTATTAGAGAAACGAGCAATAGAGGAAGTGCAAGATGTTACGTCTCCGGGGTTTTACAACCGCCTTTTTCTAGTACCCAAGAGTTCCGGGGGGTGGAGACCGGTTCTGGACGTAAGTGTGCTCAATGGTTACGTCAAAAACTCGACGTTCACCATGGAGACTCAGAAAACAGTTCTGGCAGCTGTGAGGAAGGACGATTGGATGGTCTCTTTAGATCTTCAGGATGCCTATTTCCACCTTCCGATTCATCCCAGCTGCAGACGTTATCTGAGGTTCATGGACGGAAACAAGGTCTTCCAGTTCAGGGCTCTTTGTTTCGGACTTTGCACGGCTCCTCTATTGTTCACCAAGATCATGCTGAACGTGGCAAGCATGCTGCATTCGAGGGGAATCAGGGCCTCTCTGTATCTGGACGATTGGCTGATAAGAGCCTCCTCAGCCGATTGTTGTTTGAAGGACCTCAAGATGACTTTGGATCTCTCCAGAGAACTGGGTCTCCTGGTGAGCTCGAAAAAATCACAACTCATTCCATCCCAGGAGATTCTTTATTTGGGGATGGAGATTCACAGTCGGAGTTTTCGGGCTTTTCCGTCGTCGGTGAGAATCCAAGCAGCCCTCCTAAAAGTACAAACGTTCCTGAAGAGAGATCTTTGCTCCGTCAGAGATTGGATGAGCCTTCTGGGGACTCTCTCGTCGTTAGAGAAGTTCGTGACCCTGGGGAAGTTGTTCTTGCGTCCTCTTCAGTTTCATCTCAACCGCCATTGGAAGAAAGGGGACAGCCTCGACAGGGATTGCATTCCCATCTCGACTTCCATCAAGTCTCATCTTCAATGGTGGAACAACGAGCCCAGACTGAAAGAAGGCTTGTCTTTACTTCAGAGGAACCCAAATCTCGTGTTGTGTTGCGACGCCTCCAACTCGGGGTGGGGAGCCACTCTAGAGAAGCAGGAACTTTCGGGGACTTGGACGGTAGAGCAAACCTCTCTCCACATCAATCAAAAAGAGCTTTTAGCTATTCATCTGGCTCTCATCGGCTTCGAAAAGCAGATCAGGGGCAAGGTAGTCCAAGTCAATTCGGACAGCACGACAGCTCTGGCCTATATTGCGAAACAAGGCGGGACCCACTCTTGGCCTCTGTTCGAGATTGCAAGACTGCTCCTCATCTGGGCGGAGGAAAGGAAGGTGACTCTTTTGACGCGGTTCATCCAGGGAGTCAACAATGTGAGCGCAGACAGACTCAGCAGGAAAGGTCAGGTTCTCTCCACGGAATGGATTCTGCACCCGGACATCTGCAAGAGTCTGTGGCGGTTATGGGGTCGACCTCTCGTTGATCTCTTTGCCACCGCGAAGACCAAACGACTAGAGTGTTATTGCTCTCCGGTTCCAGATCCCGAAGCTTTTCACATAGACGCTTTTCTGATGAACTGGTCACACATGGAGGTTTATGCCTTTCCTCCGTTCAAGATCCTTTACAAAGTGATTCAGAAGTTCGTTTCACACGAGGAGACCAGAATGACACTGATAGCTCCGTTCTGGCCGTCAAGGAGCTGGTTTCCAGAGGTACTGGAATGGATGGTGGATGTCCCGAGAAGCCTTCCCATGAGACCCGATCTTCTCAGACAACCTCACTTGGCCCGAAATCATCAAAACCTCCGAGCTCTACGTCTGACTGCCTTCAGACTATCGAAAAACTCGCTAGAGCTAGAGGATTTTCGAAGAAGGCAGCCAAGGCAATTGCAAGGGCAAGAAGGTCTTCAACCATCAAGGTGTATCAGTCCAAGTGGGAGTTGTTCAGGGAATGGTGTAGAACTAACGCGATTTCCTCTTCCAGTACATCGCTTTCCCAAATAGCAGATTTTTTCTTGGACCTTAAAACTAAGCATAACTTCTCGTCATCAACTATTAAAGGTTACAGGAGTATGTTGGCGACGGTTTTTCGACACAGGAACCTAGACCTTTCTGATAATAAGGATCTACGAGATTTACTTACGTCTTTTGATACGACCAAGATGATTCAAACGGCTCCCATCGCCTGGAATTTGGATGTTGTCCTTAAATTTCTCATGAGTGACAGATTTGAGCCTTTACACTCGGCTTCATTTAAGGACTTAACCTTGAAAACCCTTTTTCTAGTTACCCTCGCCACTGCGAAAAGAGTTAGTGAAGTTCACGCTTTAAGCAAGAACATTGGTTTTCGGAATGGGAAAGCCATTTGTTCTTTGCAACTGGGGTTTCTGGCCAAGAACGAAAACCCTTCTCGACCATGGCCCAAATCCTTCGAGATTTCTAACCTTTCGGATTTGGCTGGCGATGAATTGGAAAGGGTTCTCTGTCCAGTTAGAGCTCTACGTTGTTATGTGGACAGAACTAAGAATCTGAGAGGTAACTCAGACGCTCTGTGGTGTGCAGTTCGGAAACCCTCGATGCCCATGTCCAAGAATGCCTTGTCTTTTTTCGTTAGATTGTTGATTCGAGAAGCTCATGCTCAGTGTGATGAGTCGGATCAGAGGCTCCTCAAAGTCAAGACACATGAAGTCAGAGCGGTAGCGACTTCAGTGGCCTTTAAACAGAACCGTTCTCTGCAAAGTCTGATGGATACAACATTTTGGAGAAGTAAGTCTGTTTTTGCATCCCATTATTTGAAGAATGTTCAGACTCGCTATGAGGACCTTTTTACATTGGGTCCTTTTATAGCTGCTAATGCGATAGTAGGTGAATGATCTACCACTACGTTCCCTTTTTTCCTAATACCCCTTTTCTATCTCTTGGAACTCGTTTTTTATGGTTGTTTGTGGAGATTGGGCGTCAGTCTTCCACAATCTTTGATTTGGCTAGGTGGTCATTTTGTTCCTTGAGTGCACCCGGAACAAGGGTATTGGTTGAGGTCCTGTCATGTTATAGGTGTTTGTACCGTTTGACAGCTCCTAGAGATTTTCAGCCCGAGTGGATTACTGGATCTCTTAAGGATAGCGGACGAAATGAGGCAGAGTATCATTGCTGTCAGCTTCCTTATCAGGTGAGAACTGCTTAAGTTTATTGTATGTAACCCTTAAGTGAATTTTCTGTATGTAGCTGTCTCTGACCCGCTACCAAGGGGTGTCAATCAGCTCTTTTATATAACCAGCGGGTAAGTTTTATATTTAAAAATGATATTTTCATAATAAAATAAATTTTTGAATATACTTACCCGCTGGTTATATAAATTTAACACCCTCCCTCCTCCCCTCTAGAGACTACCTATGGTATGGCTATGAGGCATGGAAGAACTGGAGTTGGTGTGTAGTTCCACCTGTTCTACCGCTAGGGTGCGGTTGGTACACCTGGCGTATCTTCGATAGCGCGAGATTTGAATTTTCTGCCCTGGCGTCAGGGACTTCAGCTCTTTTATATAACCAGCGGGTAAGTATATTCAAAAATTTATTTTATTATGAAAATATCATATTTTCAACTTATCATTCTGTGTCTGATGTTTTTGGGTGAAGGGTTACGAACTTTGGTATGATGAATCAACATATTTAGGACACTTACTATCTGCTGAGAGAACACCTGTTTACTTAAAATCTAGAAAGTTTGGGAGTTATTACGGAAGCATGTTTAACTTGGTTAGGTCACAACCCTCACAAGTGTCAGATATGAGATTTATGACTAAAATAAAAGACGATTTTAACGAACACTCAATAAAACCTATTTATTAATATATATCTAGAATCTGATAGGGCAATTTTAGACGAAGCTTAGTTAAATCGTCAGATACAAAGATGGGTCAAGTGTAACGAATGCGTAAACAGGTATTTGTCTTAATACTTGTCCCTTGAAAACTCCGATTAGCCAATAGTAATACACTGCTGTATGAGCACTGTGCTTAGTGGGTGGAGTTACTGTACTGCATATGTAGGTGAAAATTGTCACAATGGTCAATGGGTATGAGTCAAGTTAAGTGGAAACAAATATACGAGCATAATTAGAGCTACTAATAGTGACATGGGAAACATCAAAAAACAACTTGGAAAATGATCAGACTTATAGTAATTTGAATATTTTTTCTCTATGCATTTGTGCGAATAATGCGTTCTGAAGAAATGTCACTTCATATACCAAAGGAAAATATAAACTAGAATGTCGTAGGGTTATGGAGACAAAAGAAATTTACAGTAATAATGAAAATAAGTGTCCCTGGTGTCAGATTTTAAACATTGAATTATTTGTTTGCGCCATTTGATGGGCGTAATGTAAATTATAGGCATTTATGAGACCGTAATAGTGACTCATGTGATAGGTGTGTGCAGCATATCCATGTACCTGCCTGAAAACTTTCAATCAATCAATCAATATCCATGTACCACTTGTCAGAACAGAGGAGCTGTGAATTTTTTATTTGCGAGCGAAACAATTCGCGGCATAGCAAAATCCGAAGTTTTTGTAGTTGGTTGGGACAAACCGGGTCAAGGTAATGTGGGTAAATATTTACTATAGCACAACACTTCTAATGAAGGAAATAGGAAGTGTTACTTTTGTATAGGTACTTTGAAGTGTTCCAATACAAGTTGAGAGGAACTTCCCTCAAATGGTTTTTGCTTGGACATGGCTCCCCTCGCTCTCCAAGCGGAAAAGTAGTGAGAAATGGTTACCGGTACGTAGAAAAAGGTACACAATTACAATCCAGGGAAGTGCTTGGAATAAATTGGTGCTATTGTAGCTTGTATCCTACTAGGACATTCAGACTGTAGCTTGAATTTGACTAATGATTTAGGTGGGAAAACATGATAAATGTATTTTGTATACATTATTCATTTTGAGTATTTCTTTAGGTTGGAAAATGGGAAAACTATATTATAGTGTACTAAAACTTTTTCTAAGGAAATGTTTTCCCGTCCTAAGTTATATAAATTTTAGGTCTCGAATGTGAATCCATTGCTATTATGTTAGTTTGCGAGACTTCCTGGTTCAAGGTAAAATACTTCAATCCCAAAAATGTCTATTTTCAACTTTGGTTTAGAGCTTGGTACTGAACGATACGAGCCTTTATATAACGACGGACAGGGACTTGTGGATAGAACACTGTCTAACCTTAGCTTCCCCACCTAACCTAACCTACAAACAGTGTCCTTACCTACTTACCTAAAGGGGAGCCAAGACCCCCATGGGAATCCCCTTAGACTGCCCCATTCTTAGCGATAGGATTGAAAATAGGCTACTGGAAACTTACTATATCTTAAGAAATTATTTTGATGTGCATTGGTTTATCATTTATTATTATTATTATTATTATTATTATTATTACTTGCTAAGCTACAACCCTAATTGGAAAAACAGGATACAATAAGCCCAAGGGCTCCATAGTTTTTGTAGTTTATATATGAAAGATTTATTTTAAGGTTACTGTTTTCAAAATATTTTAATTGTTCATTACTTCTCTCATTGTTTATTTATTTCCTTGTTTCCTTTCCTCACTGCAGGGCTATTTTCCATGTTGGAGCCATTGGGCTTATAGCATTCTGCTTTTATTAATAATAATAATGATAATAATTAATATAGAATAGTGTTCCTGGGTGTAGCCTCAAGCAAGGGATCTCTAATTTGACATTTGAAGACTGACAGAGAGGCTATGGCATTACCCAAGGTAAAGATTGAAGAACAATGGTTTAATTTTGTGAGTGTCCTTCACCTAGAAGAGCTGCTTGCCATAGCTAAAGAGTCTCTTGTACCCTTGCCCTTAAGAAGAAAGTAGCCACTGAACAAATACAGTTACAGTGCAGTAGTTAACCCCCTTGAGCAAAGAATAATTGTTTGGTAATTTCAGTGTTGTCAGGTGTATGAGGACAGAGGAGATTGTGGAAAGAATAAGCCAGACTGTTCGATGTTTGCGTAGGCAGAGGAAAATGGAGTCGCAATATTTGCTTTTTTGTAGGAACAACTCGCTAAAGTAAACCCAAGTCTTATGTTACTCTTCGTGCCCCACAGCCCCACAAGTCTCGGATTTAAGGTCAAATTGGGAGCTGGGGGGGCGTGCCAGGTTGAGTTGGCTAACTACTGCCACCTCCATAAGCTGAAACAGCCATACCCAGCCTCGATTAAAGGGATCACGTTTATATTGTTAAGAAAATACATTTATCATTTGTTTTGGAATGCATTCAATGCATGAGGGTACACCATTCTGGTATCCTTGTTTGTTAGGCAGTAAAAGTTTTTGCACATAGAGAGTAACTGTTAGACTCTGGCACACTATTCTATCTTGTTTCTCTTCCTGTTGTTATTTTGACGTTTGTATAGTTTATATATGAAAGATTTATTTTAATGTTTTGTTCTTAAACTACTCATGTAGTTTTTCCCTATTTTCCTTTTCTTCATATATACAGTACCTATATACTGTATACTGTATGTATCTATAATTCTATTTTGTGTGTAAACACATACACACACATATCTATATACAGTATATATATATATATATGTATATATATATATATATATATATATATATATATATATATATATATATATATATATATATGTGTGAGTGTATGTGTATATATATATATATATATATATATATATATATATATATATATATATATATATATATATATATATATATATATATTTACCATCGTAGTCTCCTACGCCTATTGACACAGTCATCTCTATAGTGAGCTTTTAAAACAATACTTCTCCATTCATCATCATCTACTTCATGCTTCATAGTCCTCAGCCATGTAGGCCTGGGTCTTCCGAAACTTTTAGTGCCTTGTGGAGCCTAGTTGAAGGTGTGGTGAACTAATCTCTTGGAGTGCAAAGATCATGCCCAAACCATCTCCATCTACCCCTCACCATGATCTCATCCACATATGGCACTTGAGTAATCTCTCTTATAGTTTCATTTTCTAATCCTGTCCTGCCATTTAACTTTTAATATTCTTCAGAGGGCTTTGATGTAAATTCTACAAAATCTGTTAATTGTTTCATTGTTATACCACGACTCATGTCCATACAGTAACACCGATCTCGCTAAACTGATATATAACCTGATTTTTATATGTAATTTCAGGTGATGTGATTTAAAAATTTTACTTAATCCTTTAACCCCCAGGCTATTTGGAAATTTCCAACCCTTAACCCCCAGGGGGTTATATTTTTCCCAGCACATTTTGCAGTACATTTTTTTCAAAATGCTCTTACAGCCTTAATTTTTATCATAGAGAGGTCAGGTTGGCCTCATTCTCTTGGAAAATGCCTGAATTTTTAAAAAAAAATTATCAAAAATATGAAAAAACATAATTTTTATAGCATTTTTTTGCAAGGACGTACCGGTACGTCCATGGGGCTAAAGGGATGGCTTCTGTGAAACGTACTAGTACGTCCTTTGGGGGTAAAGGGATGAGTTTTGTGAAACGTACCAGTACGTCCATGGGGGTAAAGGGATGAGTTTTGTGAAACGTACCAGTACGTCCATGGGGGTAAAGGGATGAGTTTTGTGAAACGTACCAGTACGTCCATGGGGGTAAAGGGATGAGTTTTGTGAAACGTACCAGTACGTCCATGGGGGTAAAGGGATGAGTTTTGTGAAACGTACCAGTACGTCCATGGGGGTAAAGGGATGAGTTTTGTGAAACGTACCAGTACGTCCATGGGGGTAAAGGGATGAGTTTTGTGAAACGTACCAGTACGTCCATGGGGGTAAAGGGATGAGTTTTGTGAAACGTACCAGTACGTCCTTTTGGGGGTAAAGGGATGAGTTTTGTGAAACGTACCAGTACGTCCATGGGTGTAAAGGGATGAGTTTTGTGAAACGTACCAGTACGTCCTTTGGGGGTAAAAGGGTTAAATTAGCCATTGTCTGATTTGCTATTTTCAATCATTCTGATACAGAGTTATCTTTTTCAGGTGAAGTAAGGAATATTTGTGTGCACCGAGATGTTTACTGGCAAGTGTAATGGATCAGGGGAAAGGAACTGGAATAAATTTATGAACTCCAAGGTTCTAGCACAGCCTGGCAACCAGTCGATCTGGGGTGACTGGATATTTGGTTCACCCGAAGTCTAAAGAGGAGAAAGACTACCAACCTTATATAACATCAATGAACTTTACCTACTCTTGACATGTAAAAGGTAATATAGTACAGTAGTTATAGATTTCGTGTGGAAATTCCATGTAGTTAAGGTTTAATATTAAGAATGTATGCAATTATGGTTTTGGAAATGCGTATGTTAGATTTTTGTTTATGCTGTAGTTAGTATATTTAATGAACTTTTATCTTTAGTATTTAATAGATTGTATAATTATATCTTTAATTAATCTATCGTCATCGTCTATCCCTATTGACGCAAAGGGCCTCGGTTAGATTTCACCAGTCGTCTCTTATCTTGAGCTTTTAAATTGATTTTTCCCCATTCATCATCTCCTATCTCCTATTTCATGCATCATAGTCCTCAGCCACGTAGGCCTGGGTCTTCCAACTCTTCTAGCACCTTGTGGAGCCCAGTTGAAAGTTTGGCGAACTATAATCCATTTCTTTTATCGAGGCAGATTTGCACCGACTTGCAGCGGTGCCCTTTTAGCTCGGAAAAGTTTCTTGATCGCTGATTTGTTAGATTGATCTTGTCCAACCAATCAGCGATCAGGAAACTTTTCCGAGCTAAAAGGGCACGTGCGAGTTGGTGCAAATATGCCTCGCTAAAAGAAATGGACTATAGTTATTCTTAGCGTTGGACTGCTTTTCCTGTTAGACCCCTTCATCTTGTATCATTTTGTTTTTCCATTCAAGACTATAGCTTGGATAGTAATAATGTTATCTGATGATCCTGTGGGTATTTTTCACAACCCATTACTGTACTTTCATATATACAGAAGGTCCTCAACTTAATTTTCAGAGATATAAACACAAATCCAAATAGAAATAATAAAGATACAGAAATACTGTAATAAAAACAATACATCTTTTGATACATACATACACATATACCAAGGCACTTCCCCCAATTTTGCGGGGTAGGCGACATCAAACAAATGAAACAAAAAAGGGGACGTCTCCTCTCTATGTTCCTCCCGTCTGACTAGGGACTCAACCGAGTTCGGCTGGTACTGCTAGGGTGCCACAGCCCACCCTCCCACATTATCCACCACAGATGAAGCCTCATAATGCTAAATCCCCTACTGCTGCTACCTCCGCGGTCATCTAAGGCATCGAGGGCAGCAGCAGGGCCTACCGGAACTGCGTCACAATTGCTCGCCATTCATTCCTATTTCTTTTGATACAGTAGGCAAAACAGCATTTGCAAAAACTTGATATCTATTTCATATGGAACCTGACTATTTGTTGACTTTTGTAGCTAGAAATCAGAGGCATGAGATTCAGGTTAGGCCTACCTACCTTTGGCCAAGATTTAACAAAATTAGGCTTAAAACAATTCAACTTGCTAACAGCTTCTTTGAACCAAGTTTGTAAGTTAATGACCTTCCGTACATAAATGGTTTGGCCTTGAAAACAAGTTTGTTGCTTATGCAGATGCTACTCTTTACATCAATATTATTTGCTGGTTGTAAACCCTTAGTTACTGAATCTCTTGATAGACTCTCTAGCTATGGTGAGAAGCTCTTCTAGGAGGAGGACACTCCAAAATCAAACCATTGCTCTCTAGTCTTGGGTAGTGCCATAGCCTACGTACCATGGTCTGCACTGTCTCTGGGTAGAGATAGCTTGCTTGAGGGTACACTGGGGCACACTATTCTATCTTCTTTCTCTTCCTCTTGATATTTTGAAATCTTTATAGTTATGCATGATTTATTTTAATGATATTGTTGTGCTTAAACTTTTCTTGTAGTTTATTTCCTAATTTCCTTTTCTCACTGGGCTATTTTCCCTGTTCCAGCTAAAGTTGGTTCATAGTGCTAAT
The DNA here is from genome assembly GCF_036898095.1 of Palaemon carinicauda. Classification (NCBI taxonomy): domain Eukaryota; kingdom Metazoa; phylum Arthropoda; class Malacostraca; order Decapoda; family Palaemonidae; genus Palaemon; species Palaemon carinicauda. The sequence continues at coordinate 177,890 of NW_027170042.1, read as the reverse complement.
TATTGGGATAAAGTAGAACCCTGACAAAACTTGAATGTATGATCGTATTATTTTTATTATTACTTGGTAAGCTACAACCCTAGTTGGAAAAGAAAGATATAATCCCAGGGGCTTCAACAGGGAAAATAGCAGAGTGAGGAAAGGAAACAAGGAAACATAGAATATTTTAAGAACATTAACAACATTAAAATAAATATCACCTATATAAGCTATAAAAACTTAAACAAAACAAGAGATAGAGAAATGAAATAGAACAAGTGTGCTGGAATGTACCGACTAACCCAAGACAGTGGAAGATCATGGTACAGACGGTATGGCACTGCTCAAGACTAGAGAACAATGGTTTGATTCTGGAGTGTCCTTCTCCTAGAACTGCATACCAACGTTTGTCTCTTCTACCCTTACCAAGAGGAAAGTGGCCACTGAACAATTACAGTGCAGTAAGCCCTTGGGTGAAGAAGAATTGTTTGGTAATCTGTGTTGTCAGGTGTATGAGGACAGAGGAGAAAATGTAAAGAATAGGCCAGAGTATTTGGTGTGTGTGTAGGCAAAAGGAAAATAACCGTAACCAGAGAAAAGGATCCAATGTAGTACTGTCTGGCCAGTCAAAGGACCCCCTAGCTCTCTAGAGATAGTATCTGAAGAACAGTGCTCCTCAACATCGAGTTCTTTTTATGGACAAAATCTAGCGGTACTGTATAAGTCTACTTTTACAAATTGTCATCTGTCGTCAATTACCCAAAAAAATATTGGCCTTTTAAGAAAGTAAGATTTTTGGTGATCAATCTATTGTAAGGAAATGTTCTAATTATTTTGTTCCATCTTGTTTTGAGTGTTGTTCTCCTGTCTGGTCTTCAGCTCCTGACTGATTTTAATTTGTTTGACAAAAACTTGGCAATCTTAATTTCCTTCTTCCTTATTTGGATAATAATCCGTTGTTGGTACGACCATGAAACAATATCCAATATCCATGTCGGCATGGATTCGCAAGGTCATCGACCTGGCAGTTAATCCTGACCCTTCTCCACCGCGATGACCCAGAGCTCAGACATAAAGGGCATTGCAACGTCCTCGGTGTTAAAAAAGAACTTCTCTGTGGCGCAGGTATTGCAAGCGGGCATGTGGAAGTGTTTTATACCTTCACCACCCACTACCTGCAAGACGTAACCCACAGGAGCATTGAAGCATTTTCCATTGGTCCTGTGGTGGCGGCGCAAGTGGTCTAAACACCTCAAGCTCCTTGATGGAAAAGTATTATTATTATTATTACTATCCAAGCCTAGTTGGAAAAGCAAGATGCTACAAGCCCAGGGGCCCCAACAGGGAAAAATAGCCCATTGAGGAAAAGAAATAAGGAAATAAATAAATGAAGAGAACAAATTAACAATAAATCATTCTAAAATAAGTAACAACGTCATATCAAAAACAAATATGTCATAAATAAACTATAAAAAGACTCATGTCCGCCTGGTCAACAAAAAAGCATTTGCTCCAACTTTGAACTTTTGAAGTTCTACTGATTCAACCACCCGATTAGGAAGATCATTCCACAACTTGGTAACAGCTGGAATATAACGTCTAGAGTACCGCGTAGTATTGAGCCTCGTGATGGAGAAGGCCTGGCTATTAGAATTAACTGGATTGAGGGCCGAGGTTACCCAGGTTAGTCTGGGGTGAATGAGTTAGAATGTTTGGTTTCTTTCTATCCTTCACCTTCCTCTCCCATGGGGAATTGTCATCATGGTACTCAGCACAGCTGACCTCACCTCTCTGCAGGTTAGATCATTTCCCTGTGTAATTTAGTAGAAAATTATACTTTTTGCATCCCCAATACCCCTAGCGAGAAGAAATTAGATAAGGTCTAGTACTCTGATTCCTATGACTGAGAACCCATACCTAGACCAGCCACATTGCTATTGTCACAAACTCACAGCTTGTGCAGGTCGCTAGTGTACAACATTTTTTAGTGAAGCGCAGGGTTCCTACTGCTAACAAACTATATTGTAACGAGAGAACCTCGGTCAAGTACCAAGTCAGTTGGCACAGACCTCCTCCCTCCTACGAGGTAAGTCATCCCCTATAAATTGCGAGAGTTTGTATCGAGTGATAGAACAAATGACAAATTTAGAAGTCATTTGTATTTTTCCTAATGATACAAAGTTGGAGCTATTTAAACAAATTGGCCTGCTAGCCCTCTCCCCCAAGAAAGTCCTGCCTGAAAGCAAATTGGGTGATCAGCCCAGGTGTGTGAGTGAGCTGGGTGGCCGGCTACCCCTATCCCTCCTGCCATCTAGCGGTTGGGTTAGTTATCCCTCGATAAAATTTTATGGCTCGTCTTTCATCCACGCCCAAAGTAATATCCCCTATAAATAACTCCGGGTTTGTTTCGTTAGGAAAAATGCAAATTACTTTCAAATGTCTTATCATAAAACATTGCGGACTCAAACCTCTCTCTCTCTCTCTCTCTCTCTCTCTCTCTCTCTCTCTCTCTCTCTCTCTCTCTCTCTCTCTCTCTCTCTCTCTCTCAAAACCATTTTCTTGTCTTGCAATGGTGGAGATAATTTGCCATCATCAGTCAACTCTTAGTTTTATAACTCGTGCCAATTTGTTAATGATTATTTGAAATACATGGGCAATATTTGCCTTCTTCTCTCTGCTATCTGGTTTCTTGATAATGGCTACTTTCATTTCCACTGAAATGGCACGCCATTTTTTCACATTAGTAGCATTATCGCCACTAATCTTTGTGCTTCATTGCACTACCACTAGCAATCTGCTTATCAGCCATAGATAATTTTATTGTAATTTATGGTATTAAGGCGGAGGTAATACGCACAAACAGCCACGAATATCACAGTAGCAAACACAATAAATTTTGAACACAGCGGATTGGTGCTGCCTACCATTGGCCGTCGCTGGATCAGGACCCAGTCGGGAGTGGCGCAAATTACAAAATTATAACTCCACGGAGTTTGAACATATTTCTTACTTGCGGTAGTTGTTTGTGAATCTGAAAGTTTGCAACACGGATGTGTGTACAGTACTGCATATTGTAGGTAATAGAAAAATTGATAAAAATGTTCTTTATTGTACAGTACTGTTAGTGTTATAGTAGTTCATTACATTCGTACAATTAAGTATTTTCATTTAAGATATTGCCTGTCATTCATAGTTTTCATGCTTTTTATCTGTTTGAAAAAGAATTGTTAGATTTGAAAAAAAATTCATGATTGCACTGAATAACTTTCCCTGCTCGAGTAAATCACATTATATTAATGTATTCAGTTAGTTCCGCTTTAAGACAGAAAAGGCCAAACTTGCAATTACTGGCAGTATAATCTATGAAGATATAAAGGTCTCATGAATAATCTTATTTATTTTTTATTTCAATTCTGGTGCAAATTTGTTAATAAAATTTTTTTTTAGGAGCCAAAGGATTGGCAAAAAGACGGGAGCCAAGGTTGAATAGCCAACATCTAACTCTTCAATTCTTCATTGTTATTAAAAAAGCGAGTTAAACTTTTATTGAATTTGTCATAAAATAAATTCGATGAACCAAGTGAAAGGTGGTGACTTAAAACATGTCTAAGTGCTAAGTAATTATGTGAGAAATCTTATATTTTTATTATCACCTTAAAAATCTTTAATGAATAAATGGACTAATAGGTCAGTTTATGTTTGTATCATCCAAAATTGGATGCTATGGTAGTTAAATAATTTTCAGCTCTTCCTCAATCTAGGGAAATTATTTTCAGTTGTTCCGTAACTGACATAAAAACCACGCTATTTAATAGGGGTATTACTTTCGGCGTAGCTGAAGTGACGAGCCACTAAAATTTAACGAGGGTTTACTATCCACACCGCTAGTTAGCGGGGGTAGGGGAGGGTAGCTTGCTACCCCCCCCCCCCTCACACACCTGTGCTTGAGCTCACTTTGCTCTTGGCTCGGATGGTAGACGGACTTGTCCTCTCTCATCCTCGCCTCTCTCTTGGCAGCCATTAATGCTTTTTTTGCTTTTTCTTTGACAAGTTTGTATGTGAAGTTGGCTTCTGCGATTATGCGCACCTGCCCTGAATTACCCGACCGCCCCTGCGGAACATTCATGTCGGCGGTCGAGACAGACCCTCGCACCCTTTGCCCTTACTGTAGAGGCCAACGGTGTGATAGTAATAATAAGTGTGGTGAGTGTAGGGAGTGGTCTACCTCCCAGTGGGAGAGGTTTTCTCAGCGACGTAAGAAGAAGTCCAGGCGGGATATTTCTCCTTCGTAGGTTTCTTTGAAAGGAGAAAAACCCAAGGACACTTCTTCCGTTGCCCAAACCTCCTCCGAAGCTCCCACTCGATCGGTCTCTTTCGAGAGACCGTCGAGTGGTACCATAGACCATGGTTCTGTTTTCCAAGCTCAGGGTTCGAGAGATGGCGTTGCCTCCCCTAGCGAGGCAGCTCCACCTCTTCCCCCGGGGGAGGATGTGTCATTAACCAATCTCTTTCAGCTTTGGTTTTCCTTGGGGCTCGAGGGTTTGCCCTCCAAGGAAGCATTACTTTACTACATCTGATTGGGTGCCGCTGTCAAGCAATCGCCGACTTTGGCAGAGGTTGATCCTCTGTCAATTGTTGACGTTGTGGTATCTCCTAATACCTCTGCCTCTTCACATCCCGCAGTAGCTGAAGGCTTAGTTTCTCCCGTGCCTGCTCAACCTACGAGGGAGAAACTAAGTCCAACAGTCTCCTGCTGGTGTTTCTCCCCCTTGGGGAAGTTCACTTACAGAGACTCCTCTTCGGAGGACTGCAGAAGGTCAGCTTGCTGATCCAACGGCCCCCAGAGGGCGCATTCGTCGGAAGGCCGGCCTTCTTCTCCGCCATAGAGGCCTTCCTTCACCTGCAGTGAGGAGGCGCCTCTTTGGTTCAACATCTTCGATGCAGACCACCGCAGAGGAGCCTCGAGACCAATCATCCATCACTGCTCCTGCATTGGTCCTGGACCTTTCTGCAGATCATTCGCGATCTCCTTCAGTGGAAGGTTGTCCTTTTAAAGGACACGTCGACCTTCCACCCGACAGACCTGCCGACCTGCCGTCGCCGTTTCTACATGGGCCTAACAAGGCTCCACCAAAGCACTCTGTTGCGCGCTAACGAGACCTGACGATCGCTCTTTAGTAGCTCGTCAGACCCCATCACTAAACCCTAACACAGGGCATCAAGGGCGTACACGCCAACGTGCGCATACGCTTCAACAGAAGCATAGCTCCATCACGCGCTATGCACGCCCTCATGCGCATATGCGCCCACGTTCTCCTGTATGCCAGGTAAAGTTGTGTATCATCCGCAAACAGTTTAAACTCCACTTCATACATTTGATAGATCTAAAGTATAGGTAAAGAATAAGACTGGGCCTAGTACACATCCCTTGGGTACCCGTTTTTTTAATGGTTCTTATGATAAATGAGTTTCCAGTTCGTAGACAGTAGTTTGTCAACCAAGTAATCTTTTAGATACTCAAAGGCTTCATCCTCGATACCATTGGCCCTTAAATCATTGAGTAGCAGTTCGTGCACAACTATCGAAAGTAGCGCCAAGATCGGGCAATATCAAGATACCAAATTTGTTTACATCCATCGTTTTGAGCCGATCATTTATAACAGCAAATGAAATATAATTGTCTGTATGCTGAACGGTTGTGTGGCAATGCTTCGAATCTTAAAAGTGACGAACTATAGTCAATTTTTTTTAGCGAGGCAGATTTGCACCGACTCTCAGCTGTGCCCTTTTAGCTCGGAAAAGTATCCTGATCGCTGATCGGTTGGACAAGATAATTCTAATCAATCAGCGATCAGGAAACTTTTCCGAGCTAAAAGGGCACCGCTGCGAGTCGGTGCAAATCTGCCTCGCTAAAAAAAATGGACTATAGTTGTTCAAGAATGACATATTCCAGCAATTTTGAAAGGGGGGTTTACTATTGCACTGTAATTGTTCAGTGGCTATTTTTTCTTGGTAGAAGAGAGACTAGCTATGGTAAGCAGCTCTTAACTCTTTTACCCCCAGGGTATTTGGAACTTTCCAATCGTTAACCCCCGGGGTTATTTTTTTTTCAAGCACATTTTGCAGTATATTTTTTTAAATTGCTCTAACAGCCTTAATTTTTGTCTTAGAGAGGTCAGGTTGGTCTCATTCTCTTGGAAAATGTCCGGAGTTTCAAAAAATTATGAAAATTGTGCAAAAAAAAATTTAAATAGCAGTTTTTTGCAAAGACGTACCAGTACGTCCATGGGGGTAAAGAGATGAGTTTTGTGAAACGTACCAGTACTGTACGTCCTTTGGGGGTAAAAGGGTTAAGGACCAATTACTCATCGTATAAGATTAAATAATTTATCTCAAAGCTTGTATACCAGATGCAACCCTAGTTGGGAAATCAGGATGCTAAAAGCCCAAGGGCTCCAACAAGGAAAATAGCCCAGTGGGGAAAGGAAATAAAGGAAAGAATGTTGTGCCTAAGTGTACCCTCTAGCACAAGAACTCTAACCCAAGACAGTGAAAAACCATGGTACAGAGACTACGGCATTACCCGAGACTAAAGAACAATGGTTTGATTTTCATACCTCACTCCATGTGAGGGACATATATTGTTTTTCCCGAATGTTTCTTCGCCTCCTGCTGCCAAATCTTCCAATCAATTCATCTTAGTCATTGCTGGGCCAAATGACTTGAAATTTGGCACAGAGGTCGAGTGGGTAAATACCCAGATGCGTTTAAATTTTTTCTTTCGATACATACCAAAATAGTTTTAGTTTTTTTGCCATTTTCTGACAAAATAAATTAGATTCTGGTCTCCTGTGCCCTGGTATTACAACCAAATGAATTGAAATTTCATACCGAGGTTGGAAATTTCCAAAATAGCCTGGGGGTAAAAGGGTTAATTAATTACAAATTAAGACAAAAATGTCATATGAGGTCTGTGTGAAGAAATTGCAATTTTTTCTTTATAAATTATGTAAATCACTTGGTAGTATACTGTACTTTACATGTAATATTTGGAATAATAATTGATTTACTTTCAGATCTATACACTATCAAGCTTTTGGAAGCGGAACGACTATGATGAGCCTCCGCTGATGAGGAACTCCTCACTCCCTTTTCAGAGGAGAGGAGGAAGAAGCCAAAGCTTCTCGAGGGGGAGGAACCGTGGATTTCTGCCTTGAATCCGCTGGTGGAGTAGTTAGTATTCTTTGATTCATTATGTTAAAGTTTTCATTTACTATGTTTATAACCTTAGTTAATTTATGCTGTATGTCAAGCCACAGCCTGTCAATAGTGACTATTCTGGGAATATAAATTTTATAGTACTGAATGTCTGATCTAAACAAGTGAAAGATAGGTTTTAATATTATTGGAAGTTAACAAAGGATATATCCTGCTTTTTGTCACATTTGAAGTTTTAATGAATCTTATGTGAACCTGTTTTGAAATTGATGACAAATGTCTAATATCTTCAAATTGTTTTTAGGATTGGCAAGAGAAACGGGCCAGGAAGCCACCTCCAACAGCACACTACCAGGGGCAGATCTGGGCCTAGTTCCTATTGGATCTTAACATAAAGTGGTGAGTTTATTACCTTCAGGCAGTAGTGGTGGTCCCCCAGGAAGACGCAAAAGGCTTTCAAATATAGATTAATCAATATGTAATTCAAACCAATTTCTGAGGCTGGTTTTTCCTTCAAGTATTTTGTGTCTCCTGGATAGTGACTTCTGCATGTGGAAACCTGGCGGTGGTCTTTAATGTAACTGTAGCATGTGGCACCACGACTGATGAAGGTTTTACCTTTAATATTTTTCATCACTTGATGTCCTTAGATATTTGATAAAGCACTGCTAGGTTGTTGTAACTTTTACTGCTTTGGTAAAGTGTAATAGATTATATAGAATATAAAAGTTACTTTATTGAGGAGGGAATTAATTTTCAATGCAATCTTAATATTAGTTCCAAACAATCATAGGCTGTTTATTTCATTGTATTAGGTGAGTATTTAAGGTAAATAATTTTTATCTCTTAGCCTCGTGCAGGTCCAGTATCATAGCACTGCATGTTACCACAGTCCTTTTGGATATTGGCGGCACCATACTTCCTTTCACAATTTCTCTCTTCTTTATCAGATGTCTTTAAACTTAATTATATAACAGCGGGGATTTCCTCCTAAGTTTGTACCTCTGCTTTGCAGGATCTCCCTATTTAGAGCTCTGCGTCTTATAGCTGAAATTCTGTATCACAAATCACAGCTCCTAAGCTACAATGGCAATATCATTTCCCTTCCAGTTTACTATAGAATTGATGTCTCGACTGCCATGTTGACGCATAATTCCATCTGTGGGAGGGTTGTGCCATCAGTGCTCCTCCTCCAGGGCACTTGAGGCATTGTTTAAGTCTTTGCAGCATTCGATCGGCACCTTCTGTATATCGTTCTACTTTACCTCAATTCCAGGTTCCTTTCTTCCGTCTTTGCTGTCCAGTCTCTTACCCTTTACTGTTTATCATAGCTGCTCAATTTTCCTGCACTTGAAATGGGTTCACAGACTCCAGTTTTGTCTTATATAGCACAAATTCATAAATCATATCTGTCAGTGTGATCCAAAGACTCGTTTAGTCTTGAAAATTTTGTATATTTTATATCTCCAAGTTCTGTCTTGATCAGCTTCTTATTTCACTTGGTTTCCTTTTGGTTGACTATTCAGTTGGTAATGTGAAATGTTTAGGGGTTTTATACCTGGCAGTCTTTTGTGTGATTGCCCTATAAATGAAGATTAAGCCAGTTTGGATAAACCTCTCCTAGTTCATTTTTGAAGGTGCTTGGTCCAAAATAGTTGGTAATGTTATTCACTTTTTTGCCTTTCAACTTTTAATTCTTTCCATTTGATCCTCGTTACCATTGAGAAGTGCCACTCTTATGTAACATGACTGATATTTCAAATTTAATAGAAGCTTTTCTTTCCTTAAGTAATACAGTACTTGGGTGTTACATGTGTTTTTTTTTTTTGTCAACTCTCAATTGAAGGTATTCTCTTGGGAGCTTCATTCATTTTTGTAAGTAGGCAATGTCCAGATACATCACCCTTATAATGAACCCTTTCCCCTGTAACCTCAAAGACTTCCATCTTCTCTTGTCATGCTGTGTTGTTATAGACACAAGCAACATTGTTTTCCTCATTAATTTGCATCCTTACATAGTGGTGGTTATCTTATTTGTACCAACTCTTTTAGATGGTATGGTGCAATTTATATACAAAATAATCCTCTTTTGGTTAACCTTGAGCCAGAACTGTTTCTTTACTTACTTTTACTTTACTTTGATGGCTGCTTTTCCCGTCCCATACAGCAGGGGAACCCCACTCTCTACAGGACCTCCACTATCGTTTTACCTTGTTCATTCACAGTATTTAACATTTCGTATTGCATATTGTTCATTTACTGTTGAATCGTCACTGCGAAAAGATTCATGAAATAAGAAAGTCTTCAGTTTCCTCTTGAAAACCTTAATGTCTTCAATCATTCGAATGTTTCGTGGAGCTTATTATATAGTCTCGAGGCCGCATATTTAAAGGCTCTGGAGCCTAAAGTAGACATAAATCTAGGTTCCAACATTTTAAAGCCATCTGTAATTATTCTCGTGTCGACACGATTTGTTGGCTGCGCAATGTGTAACAGTTCTCTTAAGTATTTTGGATGCCCGGTTCTGATTACTGCCATCCATTTTAATTTGTTGGTTTATCTAGAATTAATGTTCAATTTTCTTTCTGTATCACATTCGGCTATTATTTTATGATGGTCCAACAGCATTTCTTCTTTCTCACCCTTTATTTTAGTGAGTAAATTAAAGGTACCTTTTAATTCCACAGCACAGTACAGTAATCTTTTGGGTATCTCAGTGTTATGTTCCAAGTCCCTCTGTGAAAGCTCTAAAGTACATGCAGATATCCTAGATGGTTTTTATTTCCCTTTTTTTATAATTTTTCATATTTGTTTAAGCTTTTATAAACCCAATAAAGTCACTTTACAATAAAATAGTTGGTATATAAAGAGGAGTCCGTGATATAGATTTACAGGTATTCATAAATCCAAGATGTACTGAGAAATAAATAGGTGAACCACAATATGGTGGCTGATTACTTTTAAGTAAAATACTGTATCAGGTTTTCTAAACTTATAATTAAAGATGATTACTTAAGCAATATAAACAGTAACTTTTTGGCCTATAATCTTCCAATCTTCCTCTCCTTGGTTTGACTGCTCCTCAGACATCATGCAAGACATGAAGCTCAAGAGTCATGTGCGTCTAGTGTATCTTAAGGAATTGCCGTACCATCCTGATTTGAAATTTTTATCATCTAAAGAGAAATGGCATCAATAATCATCCAAAATCTCGTCGTCGTCGTCGGCGCCCACTCGTGTCCGAGTATTGGGTTCTGTCGTTAGCCATCAGCCTCCTATCAGAAGAAGGGTGGAGGAAACGACAGAATGCCAGTAGCTAGGTATATTGTTTTGGGTGGTCGTGGCTTTGCAACGGCCACGCACACACACTTGGCCCACACCGTTTTCACAGCGGCTCAAGACATATGAGACAGGCGGCTTCTCCGATGTTGGTTGCATCGGGCTGCCGGGTTCTTGTTATGTCAAGGCCCGCCTTGTTGCCTGCCCGACAGGCATTGCCCTCTTCCGCCGGCGCTGGGAAGCTCCAACTTGTTTGGTTTGATTTTGGAGTTTTCCTTCTCCTAGCCTTTGCCTATCTGAAATAAATGAGAAGGCCTATAGGGGTCCAGTCTTGGTCTGGTCTCTCAGAACTGGCCTTAGCGGTATGGTTGAGCCTGCCAGGGTGGATAAACTACCCCACCGCCATTGCCCAGCCCATCATTGAGACACCCAAGCCCCTCTACTGATCCCCTAAATAGAAATATGTCCAACCCCATGACACAGATCTTTTTTTATTCTGCCTTCTATCCCAATGGTTTCATTGGTTATATTCTTTTTGAAACTGCTGCATTCTTCAGGTATCAATCTTCTGGTAAATCGTCTTTGGGGCAATTTCAACTTCTCTTGGTCCTGCCATTTTACCCCCTGGCTGACCCCGAGTTCATAACTGTTCTTGTCTTTATTATTATTATTACTAGCTAAGCTACAGCCCTAGTTAGGAAAGCAGGAGGGTATAAGCCCAAAAGGGCAAATAGTCCAGTGATGAAAGGAAATAAGGAAACATAGAATAGTCTGCCTGAGTATATCCCCAAGCAAGACAACTCCAACCTAAGTTAGTGGAGGAAGACCATGATACAGAGGCTATGGCACTATCTGAGACTAGAGAACAATGGTTTGATTTAGGAGTGCCCTCCTCCTCTTGGATCTTCAATGATTGTCAAAGTTAATGGGCCAGATCATATTACAGGTTCTGTAAAATGTTTTCTGGTCCAATGGGTTTACAAAAGTTAGGCAGATATTGGTTGATATTGGTTTGTAAATAAAATAGGCAGAGATTGGTTTGTACTCTATGGAACATGCATTTAAAAAGTATACTTTGTTGTTTCATGTGTTGATTCTAATGTACAGACATGAAAAAGTTGTGTACTTAGATCAGTTATCATAACAAGATCATGTTTTAATATTCTTGTGATTTTCAAGAGAGAAATATTGACAATTTTTTCTCATTTACAGGTCGTGAAGATTGGCATTGATGAAAGCCAAAGAATCGACGAATATTTTGGAAAAGGTTCGAACTAAGAGATGAAAAAAAATACCTTGGGATCTGAAAGGCCTGGTAGTCTCAATAACTGCATAGTGAGTATAATATTTAGATCTTTATAGCTAGGAATTCTCTCTCTCTCTCTCTCTCTCTCTCTCTCTCCTCTCTCTCTCTCTCTCTCTCTCTCTCTCTTTCTCTCTCTCTCTCTCTCTTTCTCTCTCTCTCTCTCTCTTCTCTCTCTCTCTCTCTCTCTTCTTCTCTCTCTCTCTCTCTCTCTTTCTCTCTCTCTCTCTCTCTCTCTCTTTCTCTCTCTCTCTCTCTCTCTTCTCCTCTCTCTCTCTCTCTCTCTCTCTCTCTCTCTCTCTCTCTCTCTCTCTCTCTCTCTCTCTCTCTCTCTCTCTCTCTGAAAAATTCCGCAAGATATGTGGTAACATTATTAGTTTTTTTAATTAATGAGGACCTTTGCTTCAATAGGCAGCGTCGAGATGATGATGATGAATTAATTTGTGGTTTTAGGTACTTTTGAGAACTATTAAAAATAAATCTCCTAAAGACCTTGCAGTGTAGGTAGTAGGTTGGCCAGTGCACCAGCCACCCGTTGAGATACTACTGCTAGAGTGTTATGTGGTCCTTTAACTAGCCAGACAGTACTATATTAGATCCTTCTCTGGTTACGGTTCACTTTCCCTTTGCCTACACATACACTGAATAGTCTGGCCTATTTTTTACAGATTCCCCTCTGTCCTCATACACCTGACAACAATGAGATTACCAAACAATTCTTTTTCACTGAAGGGGTTAACTACATATACCAAGGCACTTTCCCCCAATTTTGGGGGTTAGCCGACATCAAACAAATGCAACAGAAAAGGGGACCTCTCCTCTCTACGTTCCTCCCAGCCTGATAAGGGACTCAACCGAGTTCGGCTGGTACTGCTAGGCGTGCCACAGCCCACTCTCCCTCATTATCCACCATAGATGAAGCTTCATAACACTGAATCCCCTACTGCTGCTACCTCGGCAGTCGTCCAAAGCACCGGAGGAAGCAGCAGGGCCTACTGGAACTGCGTCACAATCGCTCACCATTCATTCCTATTTCTAGCACGCTCTCTGGCCTCTCTCACATCTATCCTCCTATCACCCAGAGCTTCCTTCACTCCATCCATCCACCCAAACCTTGGCCTTCCTCTTGTACTTCTACCATCAACTCTTGCATTCATCACCTTCTTTAGCAGACAGCCATTTTCCATTCTCTCAAGATGGGCAAATCACCTCAACACATTCATATCCACTCTAGCTGCTAACTCATTTCTTACACCCGTTCTCACCCTCGCTACTTTGTTCCTAACCCTATCTACTCGAGATACACCAGCCATACTCCTTAGACCAGTGGTTCTTAACCTTTTATGGCTGCGACCCAAAATGCTGTCCAGATCAACCATGGCTGGTTTTCCTGTTTAAAAGATTCCTCAAGATTTTCATTCCGAGTTTGTGAAGCAATGCACAAGTTTGAAAATGATTGATCACTTTTTATGTCAGCCACTGAACATTTCCCCTTGTTTCTTCTTTTAAATGTGGGCAAGTATAAAGTTGTAATTTGTTCTTCTGGATGGGATCTGTGATGAACTTGCTGCAGGATGCTAGCCTTTTCTCAAAGAAAAAACAGGAAATTGATGCTTATATGAATATTATACAATCAAAACGTTTCATTAATACTTACACGCTTTGTAGATCTAGTATTTGAACAAAAAAGTAAAAAAAAAAAATATTGATTCTAAGCAAAATTAGTAATAGGTACAGAAGGATTATTTCCACTGATCATGACATGCAGAAGACTCCACCTGCAAACAGGGGTTGCTCTTAGTGTTTCCATATCCAGAATGATCTCCAGAAGTTGTATGTAGCTTAGAGCTTAGCCACTGAACTTTGTGTATTTTGGGTATCTTAAACCTCGGGCTAAACAAACTGTGTCATCCAATGCACATCTTGTTATACTATACCCCTTAACCCTTTTACCCCCAGGCTATTTGGAAATTTCCAACCCTTAACCCCCAAGGAGTTATTTTTTACCCAGCACATTTTGCAGTATATTTTCTTTAAATTGCTCTAACAGCCTTAATTTTTGTCATAGAGAGGTCAGGTTGGTCTCATTCTCTTGGAAAATGCCTGAATTTTTTCAAAAAATATAAAAAATATGAAAAAAAATATTTTATAGCATTTTTTTGCGAGGGGGGGTAAAGGGATGGCTTTTGTGAAACGTACCAGTACGTCCTTTGGGGGTAAAAAGGTTAAGTAACAACATCTATCACCAGGTAATTTCTTGCTTTTATTTTTTCGTTTGTTGTTTTCCAGTCGTAATCTTTTTGTTGGACATACAGTGAATTTTACTCCTCTCGTCTCTCTTCTACCTCTTCAACATTACGGCATCCTTTTTCTCAGACTCAACCTCCATACTCTACTTCCATAAATAGTAGGTTGTTCACCATTTTGTCCGTGTAGACTAATTATGCCGCATAGGCTACGTGGCTCAACATGAAATTAGACTAACGAACACTTCAGTTATGCCAGCACTTTAAATACATTATCCATTCTGTCTAGAACTGTTCTCTCAAACCAAGCTGTAAAGGAAGATGGATTTTGTGAATGCAGGTTAATAAATCATGAAATATATTAATTTAAAATAATAGAAATAATCCTCTCTAAATATGCCTTGCACTGTTATTCATAACCACCTATTCATGTTCTAGTACAGAATCGACTTCTTTCATACACTCTTACTCTTGTCATATTCTTTTTGCTCAAAATCTGACCTTTTATTGATCTATTTGTTCCTCTGCTGTAAATTTGGCTTGTCATTCGCAGCCACTTATACTTACCCCTACACAAATCACTGAGGTCATTTACTTTGTGTTAGTTTTATCACCTTTTATCCATTTCTCCAAATATTACCACCATCCATTCCTGACATTCCTTTTTTCATTAATCTAAGTCTCCTATACATGGGCATTACACAACCAGCAATGCCGCAGTTTGCATAATCATGTTTTGTATTATTCCACATCCTAGCACCCCTACGAATTGAATCCACGTACTATTGCTTTATGGCTTATCTTTTTACACTGGTGGTGTTTTGACTTGCTTTGCTGCACTAACTCACACAATGCCCTTTCTCTGCAACCAAAACGTATATCTGCCTTCATTCATGTTATGACCCATTCTGTTTCATCTAAAACCCTTTTTAAATTTGACTTTCATTCATTCATTCTTGTATCCTTTTCATGACTAGCAGTCTCATGTGTCTTCAGTCTACCATTCCTGTTACAGTATATAATCTTCTACAGTCTAGTTCTCACACTTTCCTTCCCCTAGCATTTATCCAGAAACTTTGCCATAACATTCACCGAGTTACACGTTAATGAATCTATACAATACCGTAAGTCATATGCTCTTGGATACTTTCCTCTGCTTTCTCTCCCACATACACACTGCATTATAACTCATGATCTTCCATTAGTTCCTATACTTCATTTTCAAATGGGTAAACTCTCACACGTATGAAATATTTAAATTCTCGTCCCTTACATCCTCATTCCCTGTCTCCAGTCTCTGCCATATACATCTCCAATCATTTTCCCCATTCCTCCTTCAAACTCTCCCTTAAATCTTATTCTCGTATCTCTTTATTCTTCTCGCCTGATCACTCGACCTTTCTCACTCGCACTCATAATAGTCTTAAAAAATGGCGTACTTCCCATAAAAAATCAACCAAAGAAACTTCATAGTTCTAACATAATCTTTGCTTATTGCATCTCCACATATCTCACTCTTTTCAGACAATACTTTGGTATTATTATAGAGGCCCTGAAGTTTGTTGACAACCCTAGTAACAAGAGATGTAAAGTAGAGAAAGCCATGAGCTATTGCTTCTGTTAACATTATTTCTGTACATTGTTACTCTTAACTCTCCATTTCTGTCTGCTTTCTTATCTTGACTCGTATCCATTGATGAGTACTCTCACATATTTGCTTTTACATAGTACTTTTCTCACAGCCTTGCACTTTGATACAATTTTTCTTGTACTCCTATTCACATTCCAGGATGCTATTGCAAGAGTTGTCTTTCTTCTTTCTGTCCACCTTCAATTCTTCACATTTTCTTAATTTGTGCTATACTTTCTTTCATTATTTCTGTCTTTTTCTGCACCTTGAATTCTAAAAATTTTCTTAATGTGTGCTATCCTTGCTTTCATTGTTTCTTTTTCTTTTTCTGCACCTTGAATTCTAAACATTTTCTTAATGTATGCTATCCTATCTTTCATTATTTCTGTCTTCTTTTTCTGCACCTTCAATTCTAAACATTTTCTTAATGTATGCTATCCTTGCTTTCATTATTTCCATCTTTTTTTTCTGCACCTTCAGTTATTCACATTTTCTTAATGTATACTATCCCATCTTTCATTATTTCCTTTGAGATTTTCAGGGAACCCCTTCTGTTTTTTTATCCCTTTCACTAACCCCCTCATTGCTTGTTTTCCTTCCCAAATATTTCCTTATTTTCTCTTCCTTAGTTAATTTCTCAAAGCCTTCAATTCATCTTCCATACCACACTTCCAAACTGTAAAGTCTAAGCTCACTCACACTTCTTTCTGGACCCAGTTGAGTCAGAGCCCAATGAGTAATGCCCACGTTAGGCCTGATATAATATATTTATGATTATTATTTCTTGCCAAGCTACAACCCTAGTTGGAAAATCAGGATGCTATAAGCCCAGGTGCTCCAACATGGAAAATAGCAGGATTGGAATGTATTGGGATCAGAAGTAATCATACATTTACTTAAATTTTTTTCTTTAATTTATTTTCCTGGGTACGCACTTATATAGTTCCATTCATACTCTCTTTTACCATCAATAATAATTTTGAAATTGACTCTCATACAGTACTATCTTTTTAACCCGTTTACCCCCAAAGGACGTACTGGTACGTTTCACAAAACTCATCCCTTTACCCCTATGGACGTACCAGTACTTCCTTGCAAAAAAACTGCTATTTAAATTTTTTTTGCATATTTTTGATAATTTTTTGAGAAACTTCAGGCATTTTCCAAGAGAATGAGACCAACCTGACCTCTCTATAACGAAAATTAAGGCTGTTAGAGTAATTTTGAAAAAATATATTGCAAAATGTGCTTGGAAAAAAATAAAAAACCCTGGGGGTTAAGGGTTGGAAAGTTCCAAATTGCCTGGGGGTAAAAGGGTTAGAACATATTAACCTCCACTTTTCATAGTAAAAGTAGTGTCTTGCTAAAAAAAAACTGCTACATTTTTAACTTGATGAATCTACTTAATGTATACAATATTTAATCTAATGACCTTATAATAAATTCTTTATTCCTCAACTATTGAATAAATTTGACATGCTTTTCGCTTTTAGATTTAGCTATACTGTACATTTGTCTCCACTCTTACTCACTAAAAGTCTAAACACACTGGTAAATCTCTTACGGTAATATAGCATTTGAAACTTTCCAAATATATATTGCACTTACCACGTCAGCATGAAGACATATTTGCTCTAGAGGCCACTTTAAGGCCACTTTACTCGAGACCGCATCATCCCTTTTAACAGTCACTACTATAGATAATATTGGTCATGCTAACCTTTTCAAACCATGCAACATTTTCTATTCTCCACTCATTCAACTAATAGAATACTTGTATGTATTGATCCAGAATAAATTGTGAAACAGCATAGATACAGGACATAACCTCCATTATTTATTCAGGTCCAGTTGTTCGTAAATCTTTACACCAAGCTGTATTCCTTGGCAATTTCTAAAGATTTTTTTAGTTTCCCAAATATTTTTTAAACAACTTCCTGTTTCGTAATAGCCATAAGTTTCTTCTCTTTACTCTTGATTGCCTTTCTTATCTATCATTCCTACAGCTAGTCTTCTGTAGTGGACGACACCTCGTAGTAACGGGGGATTTTGAGGAGGGAGAAGTCTAATTGGAAAGGGATCTCTGGTAGTGGTATCACTCGCCCCAGTTTTAATACCGACACCCTTTAGGGGTGAGCGAGCTGGATATATTTCTGGCATTCCATGCAACTTTTTTCTCTGGTATATTTAGCAGTATTTATACCTTTGAAATGGTGCTTTAAGGAGCATTTTACGGAGCGACACAGGTTGTGCCCAGAAATAGATTTTTCCTTCGTCAAAATCCCTTTTTTTATTCATTTTAGCTTTAATATTTTGTAGTTTTCATGTTCATCCCACTTCATATTTTTCAAATCACTTCCTACCCTCGTATACCAATGAACAGTTCCTACTGTACCCAGAAATTCATGGTGAAGTTTGACAAAATACCCATTTATTTCACCTTATTTCTTGAACTCTAAACCTTCAATTAATCCATTTTCACCTTTATTTTACACAAGTACTCATTCACACACAGGCACTTTCGTACACTTAGTTTTACCTTAAATAATGATCTTTATACTTAACTTCATAAAAATTTTATACTAAGTACAGTATTACCACTGTTTTGCAGATGATAATAGTATTGTTTTAAAAAACTACTTAATACTTACCTGTCGTGAGGCTATCAATCAAAGCTGCGTTCCAACTTATACTACAGTATTATCTTTTATATTGTCATCTCTATCACTACATTACATGTGAAACCATTTTCATCTTTTGAATACAGTATGCTTTCTTTTCAAGTATAGGACTCATCTCTTCAAACACTTTTTTATACCCAGGTCTACCAAACTTCATTTTTAATCAATTCCTGATATTCCCTTTTTATATCTTATCCCTTTTACCCCCAGGCTCTTTGGAAATTTCCAACCCTTAACCCCCAAGGGGTTATTTTTTCCCCAGCACATTTTGCAGTATATATATTTTTTTTAAATTGCTCTAACAGCCTTAATTTTTGTCATAGAGAGGTCAGGTTGGTCTCATTCTCTTGGAAAATGCCTGAAGTTTCTCAAAAAATTATCAAAAATATGAAAAATAAAATTTTTATAGTATTTCTTTGCAAGGACGTACCGGTACGTCCAGGGGGTAAAGAGATGGCTTTTGTGAAACGTACCAGTACGTCCTTTGGGGGTAAAAGGGGTAATAAAAAAAGGGAAAGCCTTGTACAATATGGCTTAGCGACATTGGCTGCACAGTCAAGAAAAATGGAACACGACTTTGATAACGGTGGTGGTACAGTTTGGTTTGGATTGCTATTGCAGCAACGTAACTGTTTGGTTCTAACAGAGAGAAGAGATGCATGTGATAGTTTATTCAACAAGACAGCGAGCTAATATACAGATAGTAGCGAACAAAAATGACAAAATTCAAACCAAACAAGACGTTTGATAGCAAACTTAAACAGGTTTATATTATAGCAGAGGAGAGCGAGAGAAAAAAAACTTAACGTTAGTGTACGATCATGTATGAAGCACATGCTGTACACCATGTTCTTGTTCCCCTTATTTTTATAAGAATTGGATATGCAGACTTTGATGATCTATTGTATGATGTATTTTTATCACAGTGTGCGTAACTTCAAAGTTGGTATACAATTATACATACAGTACTTATATCTTTTACTAGACGTTGGCTTAGGCTGTCACATTAATTCGTCACCACAGATCAGACATTTTCGTATGTTCATATCTGTCATGGGGTAATTATGAACATACAATTGTGCCTTTCACATATAATACCTGTACACCTTAGTGTTAAATATAATAGTTGACCCATAGCAAACCATAGCACCACCCCTAACAAAATGCATTCTATTTTTCTCAATACGGCAGCCTGTGTTTCTGCATTACAGAGTAGTATAGGCCATATTGCATATGGTTTTCCTTTCTCTGCTAATTGGACATTATATAATACTTGGTGCAGACAATTTTTTTTTATGATGCTGCTACTTTTCTGTACAGCCTTCTTGCTTCCTGCTTTGAATTCCACTGTAACAGAAATACCTTTCCTAAGACCTGTGCATCTGTCCCATTCGGTTAATTTACTTGATCTTTTGCTTTATATTTGATTTAAAATCACTTAACCCTTCTACCCCCAAAGGACGTACTGGTACGTTTCACAAAACTCATCCCTTTACCCCCATGGATGTACTGGTACGTTTCACAAAACTCATCCCTTTACCCCCGTGGACGTACCGGTACGTCCTTGAAAAAAACTTCTATTTACATTTTTTTTTGCATATTTTTGATATTTTTTTGAGAAACTTTAGGCATTTTCCAAGAGAATGAGACCAACCTGACCTCTCTGTGACAAAAATTAAGGCTGTTAGAGCAATTTAAGAAAAATATACTGCAAAATGTGCTTGAAAAAAATAACCCATGGGGGTTAAGGGTTGGAAAGTTCCAAATAGCCTGGGGGTAAAAGGATTAATAAACATTACTTAATCCAACACACATCTTGACACCATCTGTCAGCTTTACTATCTTGAACCACATATTTCTATGCAACTTTGTTGGTGGTTTACATATTTTTCATTAATCCTATTCTGGTCATCATTAGGTTCATTTTGTTATACGTGGATTTTCAAATATCTTAATCACTACTAACCAACACCTCTTTCTCGGATTAATATCAATGCTTCACTTCCATAGATGATTGTCTTTTTAACCCTTTTACCCGCAGGCTATTTGGAAATTTCCAACCCTTAACCCCCAGGGGGTTATTTTTTCCCCAGCACATTTTGCAGTATATATTTTTTTAAATTGCTCTAAAAGCCTTAATTTTTGTCCTAGAGAGGTCAGGTTGGTCTCATTCTCTTGGGAAATGCATGAATTTCCACAAAAAATTATCAAAAATATGAAAAAAAAAATTTTATAGCATTTTTTTGCAAGGACGTACTGGTACGTCCATGGGGGTAAAGGGATGGCTTTTGTGAAACGTACCAGTACGTTCTTTGGGGGTAAAAGGGTTAATATATGAAGTTGCATAAAACTTAATACTGTACCCTATTTATCAATCTCAAACCGAAGCAATTTTTACATATGCATTTTACATTCCTCTATTACGTAGCCCTCTGCAACACACCATGTTCTAGAACAGGACCTGTACATTTACTCAACGGTTTTTTATACACTCGTACTCTTGTCAGATTCCTATTGCTCAAAATATTGCCTATATTCCATTTAATCCCTTATTCTAGGTTCAAAATACATTTTTCTGCCCTCGCACTCATTTCTTATTTTAATAACTGAAGTTACTTGTTCTACCACTCAAGTTTTTGCAACATTTTATATATTTCTTCAAACACTTAGTATTTCTATTCACTCCTAACCTTTTTGTTTCCATTTTTCCCATTCCCTACACGTCCACCACCAGATCAACTCAGTTTATACGTTTGCTTATTGAAGCTGTGCTGTTCCCTATCAGATCAAATCATGCTTTACTTTGTACATATACTTCAGAAAGCCTAGCACATCCCAACAAAATGGCCTTGCTGAATACAATATCCACACCCCCTCCATTCTGTGAAATTGTATAGCCTATTACACTTCCGTACTTTCATTCACACAATGCCCTTTCTCTCCGCAACTAAAGCATATACTGAGTGACCACCTTAAACTGAATTTATTACATCTTAAACCCTTTCCAGTTTGTCTTTCATCCTTTCTTGTATATCTTATGATACTTACTTCTGCATTCTAGAATGTTGGGTATACAGTATAGTGTACCCATTTTGATTGGTGACACTTACAATTCCGCAGTTTTCATCCTGAAATATTGCCACAACTTTCACGGGGTTGCTTTTCAAGAGCAAGTCTATATGCCTTCTACTATGAAACACACTTTTCTCCTTACTTTCTCATATATACACTATCCATTTCTTGAATTCATATCAATTTTACATACATACATATATATACCAAGGCACTTCCCCAATTTTGGGGGGTAGCCAACATCAACAAAGAAACAAAAACAAAAAGGGGACCTCTACTCTCTACGTTCCTCCCAGCCTAACAAGGGACTCAACCGAGTTCAGCTGGTACTGCTAGGGTGTCACAGCCCACCCTCCCACATTATCCACCACAGATGAAGCTTCATAATGCTAAATCCCCTTCTGCTGCTACCTCCGCGGTCATCTAAGGCATCGGAGGCAGCAGCAGGGCCTACTGGAACTGCGTCACAATCGCTCGCCATTCATTCCTATTTCTAGCACGCTCTCTTGCATCGCTCACATCTATCCTCCTATCACCCAGAGCTTCCTTCACATATCAATTTTAATCTCAATTTTTTACCATTTCCTGCACACTATCTCATTTAAATTTTACATTTACCCATCTCATTTTATCCTTTTCTAAATGGTAAACACAGACATTGCTCAATACAGTAGCCAAGAAATTTTTTTATCAACACCCTACAGATATTTATATCTTTGTTTCCACATAGTACGTTTTCTTTACTAAAGTCTCCAGTCTAATTGCATATATCCTGTCTAATTTTGTCCCGTTCTGTCTTCTTGCAATTCTGTCTTTGTGGTGTAATTGTAACGTGTCAGGCAAGCTCTTCTTTGTGGTGTAATTGTAACGTGTCAGGCAAGCTCTGTTGCGTTTCACCGTGATCATTTATTTTATTGACAATAGCCCACATGAAGTCTCACTCATCATCTTAACTTTCTCCCTTCTCATAGGCACTAGCAAGGAAGCAATCTTTCTACTGCAGTCCTCCATTGATTTACCTCCTTTCTGGGCTCTCTATCCATGCACCATTGTAACATATTTTATTAAAATGTCTAGGGTGCTTTAAAAAGTACAGTACTGTACTTCACATGGAAACTTATTACAGGTATTTGTTTTTTGTAATATGATAGCAGGTTTCAAGTACTTTTTCCTGCTCATTAAGGTATATAGGAAATATGCAAGTAGCTTTTTACGAAAAAAATCCGTCGTGTCGAAATTCGCTTAGCTTTTGGTCTCTCGCAACAAATTCATGATATAGAGTTGGGTGTTACTGTACTGTGTAGTGGTTGCAGTTACATCCAATTTTCTTTCTCCTGACTTTTTGCATAACTCCATCCATGAAGATAATGAGTCAGACTTTTAAGCCTCACATCTTTACCACCTCACTAGTCATTGCCCACTCGACACTACTCTTGCATGCTTCTATAAAACTTTCACTTTTCTAAGCTTTTATTTTCAATGTATACAGTATTATACAATCTCATTTTCACCCAGAATGTACCTTGACAAATTATCATATTTTTTTTGGTATGCTATAATGTTTTTTATTCATTTTACTTTCCACAAAACTGTAATCAATGTATGATCCATGCATCCTCTTCAAAATCCACAGTTCTTTCCTTTACCAATTCTTCTTTCACCTTCCTTCCTTAGTATGTGGCAATCAAAATCCTACCGTACACCTTCCTTAGTATGTGGCAGTCAAGATCCTACCGTACACCTTCCTTAGTATGTGTACACCTTCCTTAGTATGTGGCAATCAAAATACCGTACGCCTTCCTTAGTATGTGGCAGTCAAGATCCTGCCGTACGCCTTCCTTAGTATGTGGCAGTCAAGATCCTGCCGTACGCCTTCCTTAGTATGTGGCAGTCAAGATCCTGCCGTACGCCTTCCTTAGTATGTGGCAGTCAAGATCCTGCCGTACGCCTTCCTTAGTATGTGGCAGTCAAGATCCTGCCGTACGCCTTCCTTAGTATGTGGCAGTCAAGATCCTGCCGTACGCCTTCCTTAGTATGTGGCAGTCAAGATCCTGCCGTACGCCTTCCTTAGTATGTGGCAGTCAAGATCCTGCCGTACGCCTTCCTTAGTATGTGGCAGTCAAGATCCTGCCGTACGCCTTCCTTAGTATGTGGCAGTCAAGATCCTGCCGTACGCCTTCCTTAGTATGTGGCAGTCAAGATCCTGCCGTACGCCTTCCTTAGTATGTGGCAGTCAAGATCCTACCGTACGCCTTCCTTAGTATGTGGCAGTCAAGATCCTACCGTACACCTTCCTTAGTATGTGGCAATCAAAATCCTACCGTACACCTTCCTTAGTATATGGCAATCAAAATCCTATCATACACCTTCCTAATATCAAGTAATATTTGTCCCCTATAATTCCTACAAGTCACTTTTATCTTTATATTCATTCATTATTTCACCAACTTTGCATCCTGTAGGCTAGCTTTTAAAAACCCTGATAGCCACTTAACTTTTTTACCCCCAGGCTCTTTGGAAATTTCCAACCCTTATCCCCCAAGGGGGTTATTTTTTTCCCAGCACATTTTGCAGTATATTTTTTTTAGATTGCTCTAACAGCCTTAATTTTTGTCATAGAGAGGTCAGGTTGGTCTCATTCTCTTGGAAAATGCCTGAATTTAAAAAAAAAAAATTATCAAAAATATGAAAAAAAAATTTTTATAGCATTTTTTTGCAAGGACGTACCGGTACGTCCATGGGGGTAAAGGGATGGGTTTTGTGAAACGTACCAGTACGTCCTTTGGGGGTAAAAGGGTTAATAACACTTATCACCACTCCAGTGCAGCTTCTGGTTTGTAATATCCTCTGTCTTCCTATTTTTGAACCTCTTATTTACTTTTCTTATATCTTCAGCAGTCATTGACAACGTGTAGATTTAGAAGTGTTGTGGCAAGTTATAATGGGCCTGACCTGCAGGTCTCCCCTATAATTCACCGAGTCTGTACTCTGCAAGTTGGTGCACTGCCCCTAAGAGCAGGGGAACAATATTTCTTTGGTATTGGGCTGTATTGAATTCCCTGTTCTAGCCTTGAATAGGAAAGTCATTGGAGACCACAGAGCACCTCCCCAAATATTAGTTTTTTGTTTTTCAAAACTCCTTTTGTAGTTTTGCATCACTAAGTTCTGCTACTCTATTATGCTTCACATTCAATCAATGAATTTTGTTCTATCTAATGTTAGTTTTTGTCACTCATTCAGTTACATTTATTAATGACATATCTCCTTTCTAGCATTCTTGGTATCATCATCAAGTACGGGGTGTTCGATGTCGAACGGCCGTGACCCTCTGCACAAAACTTCTCCATTCATTCCGGTCTTGAGCCTTCCTTTCCAACTCCACCATCGTTAGCCTGCACTTCTCCTTGATATTGTCACTCAATCTAGTTTTAGGCCTTCCTCTCGTTCTTGTACCATAGACTGATCCAATTAGTAGCGTTCTTTCCAGAGTATTGTGTTTCCGAACCTGGTGTCCAATAAAAGTTAGTTTTCTTTCATCCAAAATGTCAAGTAATCTTTTTTCGATATTGATCTTTTGTAGAACTTCTACGTTAGTCTTTTTCTCAAATTCTTGGTATACACTTCAACTATCTGTTTCCTCATTCATTTGCTTAGCATCCATCCAGAAACTTTGCCCTGACATTCACCGAAATTACTATTCGCAGATGTATAATACTTATATCCTGAGATAGTAGTTTATCCTTTCTTTCTTTCCCATGCACACACTACTTCCATTCCTCACACTTGATCATATTCAAGCTTATGAGGTTCTTTAACCCTTTTACCCCCAAAGGACGTACTGGTACGTTTCACAAAACTCATCCCTTTACCCCCATGGACGTACTGGTACGTCCTTGCAAAAAAACTGCTATTTACATTTTTTTTTTGCATATTTCTGATAATTTTATGAGAAACTAAAGACATTTTCCAAAAGAATGAGATCAACCTGACCTCTCTATGACAAAAACTAAGGCTGTTAGAGGAATTAAAAAAAAAAATATTGCAAAATGCGTTTGAAAAAAAAAACACCTGGTGGTTTACGGTTGGAAAGTTCCAATAACTTGGGAGTAAAAGGGTTAATTTCCACAGCATCATTACATCTCATTTTCCTTTTCAAATTGATAGAATTACACTATCAACATTTATATCTCCTCCCCAAATTTTCAATCCTTCAAACTCATTCTGTTGACTTTCCATCCATGATGGTGGTAAATATTAATTGTAATTGTACAATTACAAATGACCTGTGACCTTTAATTGATAGGATGTACTGCAGTATCCTTCACGAGAGACAAATTACTTAGCTTCTACAAGGATATGTAATATAGCAATATGCTGGAACGTACTACAGCTCCCTTTACTTTATCGATTCTCAATTTTATAAATATTCACCATTCTCCTAAACATTCACTACCAGATCAACCATATTCAGTTTGTACTTTTACTTCTTGGAGCCTTATGCTTCCTTTTCTGACCACAATTTGCAATCCCCTTCCACTCTGTGGAACCCAATTTTGCTGTATGGCATAGCTTATTACACTTTTAGAACATTCATTCACACGATGCATTTTCTTTAGTATCTAGTGACCCTAGATTATTATTCTTCTAATGACCAAAGCTATTAATTATAAATTGCCTTTTAATCTCACTCTTCTCTTTTATATCTCCTATGATTCTTTTATTTCATATATTTGAGATGCCAGGCGTACACAGTTATATTTTTGCATTCTCTCACGCTCTCATTCCCGTAGTATTCATCCAGAGAGATTACTATGACATTCACTGGGTTACACGATCTACTGTTTCCAACACACCATCCCTTTACAGTTTTCCATTTACACATCTCATTTTATGCTTTACAAATTGATACTTTCAGACATTTGACGTGGACAGTGGAAAAGAAATTCAGTACAAACGCCATACATTCATTTATATCCTTGACTGCATACGGTACTACTGTACTACTTTCATAAAGTTTCCAGTCTATGCATACATGTCTTGTCTTATTTTTTCTAATCCTATCTGCTACAAGCTTAGTTTTTGTCTTAATGGCAGCTCTTTTCATATTCACCTGATCACTCGACCTCTCACAGATTCATAACTGTTCACCCACACGCATAATTGTCCTATAAAAGCAAGCCAATTTCCCTTCTGAAAAACTGCCAAATTTGTACATTCCTAATTATTTTTTTTTCAAAACTACCTCTAATTTCCCTTCAAACCACTGTACTGTATACTGTACTATCAGGGACTTTATGTAGTAACGATATCTTGAAGACTTTTCCTAAATTCTCTCTGATTTTCTCATTATATTTGCTTTCTTAGCCTTTCCCATTTGATCTCTTATTTGTTGGTGAATACTTTGACTTTACTTTTCTTCTTCTTCTTTGTCTACATCTTTTCCCACTTTTATGTCGGGTCGATGTATCTGGCCAGTGTTCTCCATCTACCTCTGTCCCACACTTCATCACAGGTTAATCTCGCAATCGCCACTGGCCATATTGGTTTTGGCTAATTTTTCATGGCTGGATTCTGTCGCCAACCCTCCCCATTTACCCGGGCTTGGGGCCGGCACCAAGTTGATGCAGGCTTGTCCCCCCTCAGTGACTGGGTTTTTTACTTTGCTTTTATGTAATTTTATTAACCCTTTTACCCCCAGGCTCTTTGGAAATTTCCAACCCTTAACCCCCAAGGGGTTATTTTTTCCCCAGCACATTTTGCAGCATATTTTTTTTAAATTGCTCTAACAGCCTTAATTTTTGTCATAGAGAGGTCAAGTTGGTCTCATTCTCTTGGAAAATGTCTGAATTTTCTTAAAAAATTATCATAAATATGAAAAAAAGAAATTTATAGCATTTTTTTGGAAGGACGTACCGGTACGTCCATGGGAGTAAAGGGATGAGTTTTGTGAAACGTACCAGTACGTCCTTTGGGGGTAAAAGGGTTAATGGCAGCTCTTTTCATATTCACCTGATCACTCGACCTCTCACAGATTCATAACTGTTCACCCACACGCATAATTGTTGTAAAAAAGTAAGCCAATTTCCCTTCCGAAAAACTAAGCCAATTTCCCTTCCGAAAAACTGGCAAATTTGTACATTCCTAATTATTTTTTTTTCAAAACTACCACTAATTTCTCTTCAAACCACTGTACTGTATACTGTACTATCAGGGACTTTATGTAGTAACGATATCTTAAAAACTTTTCCTAAATTCTCTCTGATTTGCTCATATTTGCTTTCTTATCCTTACCCTTTTGATCTCTTATTTTTTGGTGAATACTTTGACTTTACTTTTCTTCTTCTTCTTTGTCTACATCTTTTCCCACTTTTATGTGGGGTCGATGTATCTGGCCAGTGTTCTCCACCTACCTCTGTCCCACACTTCATCACTGGTTAATCTCACAATCGCCACTGGCCATATTGGTTTTGGCTAATTTTTCATGGCTGGATGCCGTTCCTGCCGCCAACCCTCCCCATTTACCCGGCCTTGGGGCCGGTGTGACGGTCTGAACCAACCCCCGGTCTCACAATACTCCTTTATAATCTGTGCAGGCGCGAACATTACCGTTTGCCAGTGCATACGAGGTTGTCGTTTTATTTTCCTGTAATTTAGCGTGTGCAGCTCAACATTACTGCTTGCCAGTACATACGAGCTTGATGTTTTATTTTCATGCGAGCAAAGCGAGCTAATGGCGGAAAAGAACCATTATACAATGTTAAGGAGAATTCTGAGACCGGGGGATCGTTCAGACCGTGACACCGGCACCAAGTTGATGCTGGCTTGTCCCCCTCAGTGGCTGGGTTTTTGACTTTGCTTTCATGTAATTTTATTAACCCTTTTACCCCCAAAGGACGTACTGGTACGTTTCACAAAACTCATCCCTTTACCCCCATGGACGTACCGGTATGTCCTTGCAAAAAAATGCTATAAAAATTTGTTTTTTCATATTTTTGATAATTGTTTGAGAAATTTCAGGCATTTTTCAAGGGAATGAGACCAACCTGACCTCTCTATGACAAAAATTAAGGCTGTTAGAGCAATTTAAAAAAAATGTTATTTTCATTAGTAAAATAAATTTTTGAATATACTTACCCGATAATCATGTAGCTGTCAACTCCGTTGCCCGACAGAATTCTACGGAAGGGATACGCCAGCGATCGCTATACAAGAGGGAGGTGAACTCACCAGCGCCACCTGTGGCCAGGTACTGCAGTACTTCTTGTTGACACCACCTCAATTTTTCCTCGGTCCACTGGTTCTCCATGGGGAGGAAGGGTGGGTCAATTAAATCATGATTATCGGGTAAGTATATTCAAAAATTTATTTTACTAATGAAAATAACATTTTTCAATATTAATCTTACCCGATAATCATGTAGCTGATTCACACCCAGGGAGGTGGGTGAAAACCAGTGTACATGTATATCAAGAAGCTAAGTATCCCGTATTTCATATTATCAGTTATTCAAAATAACAATGAAATTATAAGTACCTGGTAAGGAAGTCGACTTGAACCATTACTCTGCCTTTAATAAGTTCATCTTCCTTACTGAGCGCAGCGTTCCTCTTAGGAGGCTGAACAACTCTAAGGTGCTGAAGTATCAAGGGCTGCAACCCATACTAAAGGACCTCATCACAACCTTTAACCTCGGCGCTTCTCAAGAAAGAATTGACCACCCGCCAAATCAACAAGGATGTGGAAGGCTTCTTAGCCGACCGTACAACCCATAAAAAGTATTCAAGAGAAAGGTTAAAGGGTTATGGGATTATGGGAATGTATTGGCTGAGCCCCCGCCTACTACTGCATTCGTTGCTACAAATGGTCCCAGGGTGTAGCAGTACTCGTAAAGAGACTGGACATCTTTGAGATAGAATGATGCGAACACTGACTTGCTTCTCCAATAGGCTGCATCCATAACACTCTGCAGAGAACGGTTCTGTTTGAAGGCCACTGAAGTAGCCACAGCTCTCACTTCATGTGTCCTTACCTTCAGCAAAGCAAGGTCTTCTTCCTTCAGATGAGAATGTGCTTCCCTAATCAGAAGCCTGAATAGTAAGAAACTGAGTTCTTAGACCTTGGAAAAGAAGGCTTCTTGATAGCACACCATAAGGCTTCTGATTGTCCTCGTAAAGGTTAAGACCTTTTTAGATAGTACCTAAGAGCTCTAACTGGGCAAAGTACTCTCTCCAGTTCATTCCCCACCAAGTTGGACAGGCTTGGGATCTCGAACGACTTAGGCCAAGGACGTGAAGGAAGCTCGTTTAGCAAAAGCCGAGCTGCAAGGAACATGTAGCCGTTTCAGATGTGAAAACTATGATCCTGCTGAAGGCGTGGATCTCACTTACTCTTTTAGCTGTTGTCAAGCACACGAGGAAAAGGGTTTTTAATGTGAGGTCCTAAAAAGAGGCTGATTGGAGAGGTTCAAATCTTGAGGACATAAGGAACCTTAGGACCACGTCTAGATTCCAGCCTGGAGTGGACAACCGACGTTCCTTTGAGGTCTCAAAAGACCTAGGGAGGTCCTGTAGATCTTTGTTGGTGGAAAGATCCAAGCCTCTGTGGCGGAAAACCGCTGCCAACATAATTCTGTAACCCTTGATCGTAGGAGCTGAAAGGGATCTTACGTTCCTTAGATGTAACAGGAAGTCAGCAAACTGGGTTACAGTGGTACTGGTTGAGGAAACTGCATTGGCCTTGTACCAGCTTCGGAAGACTTCCCCTTGAGACTGAAAGACTCTGAGAGTGGATGTTCTCCTTGCTCTGGCAATCGCTCTGGCTGCCTCCTTCGAAAAGCCCCTAGCTCTTGAGAGTCTTTCGAAAGTCTGAAGGCAGTCAGACGAAGAGCGTGGAGATTTGGGTGTACCTTCTTTACGTGAGGTTGACGTAGAAGGTTCACTCCTAGAGGAAGAGTCCTGGGAATGTCGACCAGCCATTGCAGTACCTCTATGAACCATTCTCTCGCGGGCCAGAGCGAAGCCAACCAACGTCAACCGTGTACCTTTGCGAGAGGAGAACTTCTGAAGTACCCTGTTGACAATCTTGAACGGCGGGAATGCATACAGGTCGAGATGGGACCAATCCAGCAGAAAAGCATCCACGGGAACTGCTGCTGGGTCTGGAATCGGAGAACAATACAACGGGAGTTTCTAGGTTATCGAGGTAGCGAACAGATCTATGGTTGGCTGACCCCACAGGGCCCAAAGTCTGCTGCAAACATTCTTGTGAAGGGTCCACTCTGTGGGGATGGCCTGACCCTTCCGACTGAGGCGATCTGCCATGACATTCATATCGCCCTGAATGAACCTCGTTACCAGCGTGAGCTTTCGATCTTTTGATCAGATGAGGAGGTCCCTTGCGATCTAGAACAACTTCCATGAACGAGTCCCTCCCTGCTTGGAGATGTAAGCCAAGGCTGTGGTGTTGTCAGAGTCCACCTCCACCACCTTGTTAAGCTGGAGGGACTTGAAGTTTATCAAGGCCAGATGAACCGCCAACAACTCCTTGCAATTGATGTGAAGTGTCCTTTGCTCCTGATTCCATGTTCCCGAGCATTCCTGTCCGTCCAAAGTCGCACCCCAGCCCGTGTCTGATGCGTCCGAGAGGAGACGGCGGTCGGGTTTCTGAACAGCCAAAGGTAGACTTCCTTGAGAAGAAAGCTGTTCTTACACCACGCGAGAGTAGACCTCCTCTCTTCGGAAACAGGAACTGAGACCGTCTCTAGCGTCATGTCCTTTATCCAGTGAGCAGCTAGATGATACTGAAGGGGGCGGAGGTGGAGTCTCCCTAACACGATGAACAGGGCCAGCGATGAAAGTGTCCCTTTTAGACTCATCCACTACCTGACTGAGCATCGGTTCTTTCTCAGCATGCTCTGGATGCATTCTAGGGCTTGGAAGATCCTTGGGGCCGACGGAAAAGCCCGAAAAGCTCGACTCTGAAGATCCATACCCAGGTAGACAATGGTCTGGGATGGGACGAGCTGGGACTCCTCAAAATTGACCAGGAGGCCCAGTTCCTTGGTCAGATCCAAAGTCCATCTGAGAATCTCCAGACAGCGACGACTTGTGGGAGCTCTTAAAAGCCAGTCGTCTGACGGAGCCGGACACAAGATCATGGTACTGCTGCACAGTCTGTGAACTGTCAACCATGGGGAAGCGAGGAAGTACAGTGACAACCCGAAGCTGTCTAGATTGTCTGGGTCGTACAGACAACTCCTTATCGGGTTGCTGAGGTTGCCGCACTGCGTCACAACAAGTCACTTCTGCTGGTTGTTGAACGTCTTCCCAGTGACACACTGACTCCGTAAACAAAAAATCCTCTAACAAGGACTAAGCTTGGACTGCATGTCTTGCAACACAGCTCAAGGTCTATGGGAGCAGGTGTGGTAACAGACGGGGTTAGCGACTGAAGTGGAACCATTACCTTCCCTGGAAGCATGTTATGCTTAAATAAAAGTCCATAGGAGGCTACGCAGCTAAAGGCTCCTCTCCAAATGACAGAGTCCTCAAGGGAATATCAGAAGGAGGGAGAATAGCACTTTCTCATCTACAGGGACCATATCCGAGAAAAGCTAAGTTCTCTCAGTGAGGGTTTCACTGGTGCAAAAGCAGCAGACTAGAAGGCAACGTTATGAAACTGCTTGACAGTCTAGTGAGTTGGCAACAACCAAAGATGTGTGACTGAGAAGCATGCGGTAAGGTATGCAGAGCATGCTGTATGCAGAGCATGCTGTATGTAGAGCATGCTGTATGGCGTGTGGCTGATGCTGCATGGGATGAGGCTCATGCTGCATGGGATGAGGCTCATGCTGCATGGGATGAGGCTCATGCTGCTTAAAAGAAATCTGAACCTGACACTAATCTAGCTGTCCGAGGATTTACCTGGTGAGACATCAGTCTCTTTACCAGAGAGTTTTACCAGATTTCCCCGGGCCACCACGTGACACAATTGGTAGTAATTCATTCAAATTACCTCTAATGAGTCAATATGGATAAATATCAACACAACATCGTTTTCAAACAGAAATAAATTTCTACCTCATACTTGAGATCGAACACTAGCCCCTTCTAATGAAAGGCCAGGTCGAAACCAACCATGCCACGAGAGCCCATAGGATGTCGCATAGCATGAGGCTCCTGCCTCATGGGTTGAGGAGGATGCCGCATAGCATGAGGCTCCTGCCTCATGGTTTGATCCTGTGAGGTTCCTGCCTCAAGAGTT
Source organism: Palaemon carinicauda (assembly GCF_036898095.1). Classification (NCBI taxonomy): domain Eukaryota; kingdom Metazoa; phylum Arthropoda; class Malacostraca; order Decapoda; family Palaemonidae; genus Palaemon; species Palaemon carinicauda. The sequence goes on along the minus strand of NW_027170042.1, from coordinate 145,220 downwards.
GCGTCTGCCTCAAGGGTTGAGGGGGTAGCTGCGCAGAGAGAGGCTCAAGCTGCATAGACTGCGGTTCAAGTTGAATGGGAAGAGGCTCAAGCTGAGGAGAAAGTGGCAGATGCATGCGTTGAGGTGGCTGACTCATAGCATGAGATTCCTGCCTCAAGAGTTGCGCTTGCCTCAAGGGTTGAGGTGGCTGCGCAGAGAGAGGCTCTTGACTCACGAGTTGAGGTTCTTGAGGTGTGAGCTGCGAGAGTTGAGGTGGCGGCTGCGCAGAACGCGACTCCTGTCTCACGAGTTGAGGTTCTTGAGGAGCTTGCCTCGAGAGTTGAGGTTGTAGCTGCGAGAGCTGAGGTGGCTGCCTCGAGGATGGTAGAGGTTGTCGTACCTCAAGAGGTTGCTGCCTCGAGGATGGTCTTACTGCAAGAAACTCTTGCCTCAAAGGAAGAGGAGGTTGTAAGGCATAAGACTCCTGTCCCCATTGTTGAGGAGGTTGTAGCGTGGTAAGAGATTCCTGCCTCAAGGAAGGTGGAGGTTGCTGCACAACGCTGGTAACTGGCAACTCCCAACGCGGCAGCTCACGCATGGAGGTAGCCTGAGGAACCTCAACCTCATACGTCTGGCAGATTGTACTGCGCAGAGGAGGAGGAGCGTTCGCAGGAGGAGGTGTATTAACCTCCTCTGCCTGAAACTCCTGCATCAACACCGCAAGCTGAGACTGCATTGACTGCAGCAAAGACCACTAGAGTTTAAGAAAGACAACAACAAACGGAGCTACTATCCGTTGAGACTGAGGGTCTAAAACAGCTGGTGCGGCAACAGACGGAGCTACTGCCTGTTGCGATACCACCTTGCCTCTCTGGGAGGTGTGCAGTTGTCGTACTGCAGCAAGTCCGAACTGACCCAGGGCTAATGGCTACACCTAGGAGTTGGACTTGTGCGGAAGGGACCGACTTGCACTTAAAAGCTGCAAGATTGGTCCATGGTTTCTGCGAGAAACCTCTACCGCAGACGAGGAAAGAAAGGGCTCTCTCGTCTTTGTGTGGGTGGGGTGATCACGTCGGCAACGTGTGTAGATACACCCGAAACCACGGAGGGAAAACGTCTGTTCGTCGATCAAGGCCTGCTGAACCCATAAGTCCTTCGACATTACTTCTCCCCTGGGCTTGGGAGCTTGTAAGAGGTCCCAGACTAGGCGAACAACTGGGACGAACAAACGAACCCTCGAACGCAACACTGTAACACTTTGCGCTTATCACTATCACTTTTGATTTTCTGTTTGCACTTATTTCACTGAACTCGAAACTTTAAGTGGTTTGTACCTGAAACACGCAATTCTATCCTTCCTTAAAAGTTAATAATTGCGAAAACAGAATTACAATGTAACAGAAAAATCTAATGAAAGATAAATAATTCAGTGGCTGGAAAGAGACTAAACACTAGATCAAATAAACTACGTTTAAAATCTCTCACCGCATAAAGCTTGAGAACAAGAATAAAACTCTAGAAACGTTTACCTTCTTCCCCTAAAGAGACTAGGGAGAAGAGCAAAAACGATAACAACGTTACTCGCTTGAACGAAACGTTTATCCTCCTCTCTCTCCCTCCGTCTCTATCTCTCTCTCTCTCTCTCTCTTGACTTAGAACCTGAGAGAAGAGCCCAATCATATATATCGTTAAAACATATTATTGTTAAAGGAAAAAAAACTGAAAGATTTCCCAAATAAAAAGTTCCTTTATTAGAATTAAAACCATTAAGCTAAGAAAGAATGAACAAAACGCTAGAAACGGATTACTCTTACTGCAACGTGACACCGTGAAAATTCTCTCTCTATCGTAACGATAGAGCGCAAGTTGAACGTTCTGAACGTCAACAACTGCAGAGACAAAACAAAACGTTAGTTCAACTTTGAAAACAGTACGAGACTATCAAAGAAATTCTTTCAAAAACATTAAAATAGCATAATATGTTAACAGGTAAAACCGAAATGACGGGCTCAATGTTAATTAACTTCGGTACAAGAAAAGACCGCCTACTATTAGGAAAGGTCGAATATAAACAAATATAAAAATTAATTTTAATAAGTTTATAAAAAAGGAAGTTAATCGAAGAGGCCTATAAAAGGCGGAGAGATATAAAATAAATCTATAACTTTTGTTAAGCAAAATTAAGAAAGAGAGTCTATACTCTCTTAGACACCAACACTTCCGTCTAAGGGAAGGGTCGGCCATTTAAAAGTGAAAGCGAGTTCATACTCTCTTCGTCACCATAATAAATCAAATTAATTCCAAAAGCTAGCTAAGCTAATAATAAAACTTCCTGAATAGCGAAAGCTAAAATCTAGAGCAAATACATCACCAAATCGTGAGCAAAAACTCCAGAATCAACAGCGTATCCATGTAGGTCTAGCCGGAGGCACGACAGAGGAAAAATTGAGGTGGTGTCAACAAGAAGTACTGCAGTACCTGGCCACAGGTGGCGCTGGTGAGTACACCCCCCTCTTGTATAGCGATCGCTGGCGTATCCCTTCCGTAGAATTCTGTCGGGCAACGGAGTTGACAGCTACATGATTATCGGGTAAGTATATTGAAAAATATACTGCAAAATGTGCTGGGGAAAAAATAACCCCTTGGGGGTTAAGGGTTGGAAATTTCCAAAGAGCCTGGGGGTAAAAGGGTTAAAACTTTGCATTTCTTGACATCTGCTTTTCTTTGTACCCTCGTTCAACTTCCTGCGTGCTGGTGTAGGAGAGAGTCTCTCCTTTTCTGCATCTCCTTTCCCTCTAATTTCTTCATTTCAGATGTTCTTGCTTCCATTATCTCGGGTATTTTCAGGTAACCTTTCACTGTTCCTTCTCTTTCCCTATCATCCTCAGATATTCACTTTTCTTCCTTAACCTTTCATTCTCAACTACTCTCATCCTCAGTTCTTCCCTCAAAGCATTCATTTCTTCTTCCATACTGCTTGATTTCCTTTACACTTATAAACAATTGATGCTTAACTTGCTTGCTTGCTCTGTCACAGCAAATATGAAGAGAAATCTGTGGTTCTTGGACGAAAATCAGCCGATGCTTACTTATTTTCTACTTTACCTTTTTACATAATTGCACAATGACATGCATACAGTGTTGCATTCACTTCAAACTTACTAAAAATTTTCTAAAACACATTTCCCTCACTTTTCAAATGTGACAGTACAGTATATAGCTTCTTAACCCTTTCACCCCCAGGCTCTTTGGAAATTTCCAACCCTTAACCCCCAAGGAGTTATTTTTTTCCCAGCACATTTTGCAGTATATTTTTTTTAAATTGCTCTAACAGCCTTAATTTTTGTCATAGAGAGGTCAGGTTGGTCTCATTCTCTTGGAAAATGCCTGAATTTTCTCAAAGAATTGTCAAAAATATGAAAAAAAAAAAAATTTTATAGCATTTTTTTGCAAGGACGTACCGGTACGTCCATGGGGGTAAAGGGATGGGTTTTGTGAAACGTACCAGTACATCCTTTGGGGGTAAAAGGGTTAATCAACTCAATCCAATACAGTATATAGCTTCTTAATAAACTCAATCCAATGAATTTGAGCGAAATTCTATATTCATCAATCTCACGATACACACGTGCATTTTTAAACCTAGCAACCTTGGCACTCCAATATAAAATTTAATTGCATTGCCAAATGACTCCCACAATACATTGCAACACAATATTTGTTTTTACATGGACTGTATACAAATCTTCATCCTTTAACAAGTTAGATAAAAACAAAGATTGTCTACAAACTTCCCAGACTGTCTATTATATGCAAGAATGGATAATTTTTTTATTAATAGGATTATGTATTCAGCATTGCTAGAACCCAGATGTTAAAATTTATAAGGTGGTGTCAGTAGTTACTGGTAGGTGGCAAGGAAGCCTCACTCCCCTGGTGTAATACTGAATGGCCACTTTTTCAGCCGCCGGAAATTAGACGTACTATACTCCCAGCACTGTCGACTGGCATTTTTAATCTTATTCCTTTAGATAATTGTTGGAAGTTTGTTCTGTGCAAAGGATATTAATGAAGATGAAAGGTTTTTCTGTTTTCCAGACATTTGTAGCTAACTGACAGTTGTCTGTGTATCTTGCTTATATGGTTTCTTGTTCCTGTTTGACAGCATTACTGTTACTGTTTATTTCCTTATGCATGATAGGAGTAGCTACTGCTGCCGAGTTGAAGGGGAGGGTCACTGCCCTTATTGTCAGAATTTTCTTGTATACAGGTGGTTCTAGAATTTAGAGACTTATCTCCTGATAGTGCTGCCTCTTCATAGAGTACCGAGGATCTCTTTCCTCAGTGTGTCTTTGGCATCAGCCAGATGCCAGACAACTTCTTCTCTTCACTCACTTCCAGTCATAATGGAAGTGTTCCACCCTTCTTTTTGGACCAAGGCCTAGAAGACTGATCGATAGGAGTTGCGTAGGTTACCGTATCTCTCCTCATGGGAGAGACAGTACTGCCAAATGGACTTGCTTCACCAAAGACGAAAAATAAGACGAGACAATGCCGAGGACACTTGAGAGTGCTCCTTTTACTTATGACAAGCACTTCCTTACATGCTCATGTGCACCAACTAACATGCTAATTTACGCATGTGTAATCTTGCATTACTTGTGTTTGTGCTCATGCTCCTGCGCCTGCTTTGTTTTCGCTCACACTCCTTCACCCTTAGTTGTTTGCATGCCCATTAGAGCACTACTAGGCGTGTGCCTCTACCTTGGCTTGCTCAAGCACCCATGAGTTCTCTCCTGTGTGTTCTCCTACTCCTACAGGAGAGAGCTCTGGCATGTTTACTCGTAGCCTAGTTTATTCTCCTACTGGACAGGTGCCCTTCTACAGCAGGGCCCTCCTGCAGAAGAGTACCCTCACCTCTTCGTTCACCTTCTTGTGAGAGTGCACATTCTGCATTTCAGACGAGTGTTATAGCTGGGCTAGTAATGATAAAGGTAATAATAATAGGGGCTCAGCAGGTCAGGTCAGTAAATCAAGCTTGCCCACGGGACAAGAGGCATCTCACCTTGCATAAGTCGTGATGTTACTCCAGAATGAGGGGTAATGTCAAGTGGCCTTATTAACTTTTTTTATCTCCCCCTTCCTTGGGATGCAGTAATCACTATGTTATATGCTGGACCAGACAATGAATGTAGGTTGAGGTCCACATGATCAAACATCTTTTCTAAGTAGTAAGTTTGTTTAGAAGCTCCTCTCCCATCTTTCCTAATGAGGGGGTGAATAGATGTGTATGCACCCATGTTCTCGTATGACCCTACATGTAGACAGCATATCCCCCTCACAGATATAGGTTCTTCCCTTGACTGCATACTAGGCCATGGTTGTAATCTAGTGGCTAATTAGGAGTCAGGGCTTCATTGTCACCAGCCAGTAACACCTCGTTATAGATTTTAACAACCACGATCAAGCTTTGCTGAAAGTATACGCTTATTAAAGGACTTGGTTTTGTATATTTAGGGAAAATACAAATCACTTCAGATATTACAATCATTGATAAATCTTCGGTACAGTATAGCATTTCTCTATATGAAATCCTCTCGCTATTTGGTTCACACATCACAAATTTATTTGGGTCTGCTTTAAGTAGAGTTCATTCCCTGTTTTGATAATACACTGTAATTGCTCCAAATAAAGATGAATTAGTAGTCTCTTTGAATTACAAGTCTCTAATCTTTTGCAAACATCATGCTACTAATCTTAAGTCTATTTTGTTTAGGTAATTCCTAGTAATGCTATTAATCAAATTTTATATTAATTCCTAGTTTGTGAAGCTGGAAATGCCTATTAAAGCTTATCTGTTAAGGACATAGTATTTAGAAGGAAGGATTAATGTTCAGTGGTTTATTGATAAGTGTAGGATGTGTGATAATTTCCTGTGCAACCTTCTAATAACTAAATTTTTTCACCTGTATAAAGCATTCATATTTTCTGTATTTCCTCGCTCATGTTGAACAGGCAGACATAAGTCTTTTTATAGTTTATATATGTAATATCTGTTTTGGTGTTGTTACCATTTTCAAAATATTTTAATTGTTCATTACTTTTCATATTGTTTATTAACTTAATTTCTTTACTTGCTGGGGGTAATTTTCCCTGTTGGAGCCCTTAGGCTTATAACATTTTTCTTTTCCAACTAGGGTTATAGCTTAGCTAGTAATAATCATCATGTGGCAGTGTGACGTCAGCAACGTAATCCTAAGGAGGTTGGCAATCCTTGAAGTTTTACTGCTGCAGTGTGTGAAGCAGAAGGATGATTTCTTTGTGTCTTTCTGTTCCTGGAAAGGCACTAGGGACTCTCCTTTCCTTGGGAACTTATCACCTGTTTGTACTATCAATGGAGTGTGAGATATCTTCCCAGTTGGAGCGTCACCACTGGACTGAACGACTTTCAAGAACAAGTTCAAGTGCCTTGTTCACTTCTGCTGTTAAATCTTTGTGTTGGTGTACTGGGACTGGGTTGATATGATAAACAGAGAGAAGCATCTCTTCTGTTTTCCCTTCACACACACACATGGATGCTTACCCCTTTCATTCATTTAAAACTGATTTGTGTAGTTTTCCAATTAGTGGAGGGATTCTTGAAAGGAATTATCAGTACTTTATATTGAATAAAAAAAATACCATTTTAGTTTAAAGACTAAAGAATCAATATAAAGAACTCTGGGTTTTTATGGGTAAGAAAAATACAGAAAAATTTAATTTTCTTTATTAACTTACATTTAAAATCTTGATTAACTAGATGTATGTGTCTACTAATATATAACTGGTGTTAATTCCACTGCAGGACACTGGTAAAACCAAGAGGTTCATTAGCAGGAACGGTGGTAAAACCAAGAGGTTCATTAGCAGGAACGGTGGTAAAACCAAGAGGTTCATTAGCAGGAACGGTGGTAAAACCAAGAGGTTCGGCAGCAGGACACTTTGATAAAACCAAGAGGTTCATCAGCAGGAACGGTGGTAAAACCAAGAGGTTCGGCAGCAGGAACAGGGGATCTGGAAGAGACATTGTAAATTGAAGAAAGGCCAAAAAATAATTAACTAAAGCTTCAGTATTCGGTGTTAGTATATACAATCAAATGTAACATCATGACATATCTTTGTAATGGTAATTTACTGGAAGTGATAATGGTAATTTATTTAACACATTTTATAAACCATTGCCTCTGTAGTTTAACTAACACTTCCACTTGAAATTTCAATAATCACTTTAACAATACATGAAAATCTTTCATCAAAGTTAAATAACAATTTGTCCTAAAAAGCAGAGGTTATTGTAAAAAGTCATATCTTTGAAGCAGCTGAAGATATTTTTGTAATCAGAAGTAAAAAATGACTGAACATTTTTGTAATCAGAAGTAAAAAAGGACTGAACAAATCTATGAAAGTTTCTTGTGAATAATAAGTTAAATTTAGGAATATTTGTTACTAAAATTTTGATATCAAACATGAAAATAATTTTTCTGTAAATAATAATTTAGGAATAATTTCTAGTGAAAAAACTATACATGTTAAAATGACATTATTTTAATATCATAAATGAAAATAATTTATCTGCAAATAATAATTTAAGAATAATTTCTAGTTTGTTTTACATGTTAAAATTAAAAATATTTTTTTTCTGTAAATAATAATTTAGGAATAATTTCTAGTAAAAGACTATATATGTTAAAATTATTGTTCAAATAAAAGCAAAACACCAAAATGATAGAATCAAAAGGCGAGAATAGAACCATTAGTAAATTAGGTTACAAACTTGGATTTCAAGTTGCCAAAAAATAGCTGGATAAAACAAAATTGTAAACATGAAACAATTAAAATCCTATAAAACTTAAAAGAGCCAAAATAATTTTCAAAGTAAAACAAACTAGAAATAGTTTTATACTGAAAACTATAAGATAGTTCAAGGTTAGGAAAACAAAACAAAACAGGTTTATTTCTACAACAAGGTCAGAAAAAAATATAAAATTGGAAACCAATTCAGTGTTTTAAAATCCGAAACCAAGTAAAAACAGCAGAAACATCAGAACAGAAACAGATTTAAAATTAAAACAGCAGAAACAACAGAATCAGGAACCAATTTATACAGGAAACCTATTTCTTGACTATATCGGAAATTATTTTAAAACAACAGAAACCAACCAGATAAAATCAGACATCAGAATAAAACAACCAATTTGTTTTAGACTATAAAATCAGAAACCAGTTTAAAAGAAACAATTAAAATCACAATAAAATCAGAAACCAATTTAAGACTTGCAATTAAAACCAGATAAAATCAAACAATGTGGGTCCAACATAGTCGACATCTAAAAAGTGAAAAGTTTTCCATGGCAAAAAGAGTAAACGACTAAATAAACTTTTGATTTTATCTATTTCAAGTATGACAAAAATAACCTGATTCAGTAAAGACTAAGAACGAGCCATAAAATCCAAGTAAGAGAGAAAACTGTAAAGGGAGAACAATAATCAGAGTAATACGGATGAGTGTCATTGAGGATGACAGTCGTAGGCTTTTTGACTACTGACGAATCACTTGACATTCAAACCATCAGAGGACAATGGGATGATAGCGAAGAATTAAATTTCTTCGTAGTAGTGTGTAAAAGAAAAGAATAAAAGAAAAGAATAAAAAAAAGATTAAATAAATGGCTGTGAAGTTTATCATGTTAACTACGGTACTCACCAATTTGCTGCTTTTGTAAGGAATCATTGTTAGGGATTTGTGACCCCATAGAAGCAGTTCTTTCTTTTTATCCTCTGTTTATCATCTACGTTGAATAAAGCTCATTTTTTTCAACGCCTCAGCATGGTAAACCTCTGTAGGGGAAAATTTAACAGATTAGCATACATCATTCAAGTCAAAATTCATTTAACATGTACAGAACCAGTTACAAAGCCTATTTTCTAAAGTAAATCAAAATCATAAACAGATTTCTTCCATTATGCAAAGCTAAGAAAAAGTAATCTAAGGTCTCCACAGTCCCTTATATTCTTAAAAAAATAATCATTACTTTAAAGGCATAAAAAAGAAAATTAGAAAAAATAAACGGCATAGTCCCTTATTTTCTTTAAAAAAATAATCGGTACTTTAAAGGTATAAAAAAGTAAATTAGTAAAAATAAATGGTGTACTCTGGTATCTCCAAAAATTTATTTCAAATCACAACTAAATGTCCACCTGTTATCCACTGCAGAGAATATTAGATCCTATTGAAATAAGAGTAAAAAAGAAATTTATATAAAGTTTTTAAAAGTAATATGTATTTTTCCTAGCTATATAAACCTGAGGGATTGGTTGGTTGAAATTCAGGATAAGACCAAACTGGTTGTTCCTTTATCTTCCCTGGAAATGTCAGTCTGCATCATATGGATGAATATACCGTACAAGATTGGTAGGCAGTCAAAGGAGGGATACCTTTCCCCTAAGAAGAATGGGGTCCAGAAAAATACAGTATACTTGCTGTATGATAATTGGGTTGGTGTATATTCCATTATCTTCCCCCTTGCCTAAGGAGGATCTCTTGAATCTAAAAAATGGTGCTCAAAAGTGTAAACTTACAGGCATCAAGTTAGCTTCATCAAGTGATAATTTGATCACTTTGTCCCCCAAGAGAAGGGAAAGAAAGCATGGAGAAGAGCCATTCATTTTACCTTTCATTCCAGACTTCCATCCATGCATTACCACAGATAATATGCTTCCAGTCCTGTTTGGGAGATGGGCTGGCTATGCAACTACATGAGCAGCCAAGCACAAAAGTGACGTATTTGTGGGTATACAACTGTTGGTAGAAGATCGTGAAGGTTGTTTAGCATTCGCATACCCCAGTTTTCAACACTGGGAGATTCCTCTTTAAAGGCAAGTTGGGGCCCATGCCCATGACATCAGGAGTCCTGGTCTTAGCTCGTACCTCAACACTCAGAGATCAAGGTGTATGCTTTACAGATAATATTAAGAAGCCATAAGAGATTGTGTTTCTTGACAGCTCCTTCTTGGCTCTACCAGTGCTTAACCCTTTTAACCCCAAGGTAAGGTTAAATTTCAAGCACATTTTGCTATATATTTTTTTTAAATTGCTCTAACAGCCTTCATTTTTGTCATAGAGAGGTAAGGTTGGTCTCATTCTTTTTGAAAATGCCTGAAGTTAATCATAATGTTATCAAAAACATGTAAATAACAGTGTTTTGCAAGAAGTACCGGTACGTTCTTTGGGGACGAAAGGGTTAAGCAACGCAGAACCCTCACAGAACAGATAATGGAGAATAATCACTGGGGTCACCTCACCTACGCCCTCTATCACAGGAGACACTGGTACTGGGAACACAGTGGGTGACCTACCAGCTCCCTTAAACTACCTGCCACACCCTAGGAGGTCCAAGCCTCATTGTTAGCCATATGCACAGCAACATACGTGTTTCTTACCCTTCTATAGGGTACGGCAACCAATGGGGGAACCCTAAAAACACGCCAGTGAAGATCGCAGGATACTCCCATGGACAGAACCAGGGGCATATACAAAAGCAGTCAAACTCGATGAGGGAAAGAAAGAAGTAAAAGACTTCATCATTATGTTCTTGGGCGTTACCAAAACAGACACCGCGTAAGACTTGGCTCTCATTTTCCCCTTTAAAACATATGCCTACAGCCACAGTGTGCGTATCAACAGCCAGTTTTGCCATAAACTGGTTGTAGCATCCACCCTTTCCATTCATCACAGACACCAACAGCCAGCATTTACTTTCTGTCAAAAAGAAAATGAAAAAGATAAAAGCCCTTGTTCATGGAGCAACAGTAAGTCAATACTCATTGCGGCCAAACCCAAAAGTGAAAGGCTTCCAACTGGCAGACAGGTGGGGGCTTCTCGGTGTGCCCGCATCCTTAGAACTTTCCCTATTTTAAAGGGCTAAAGGCTTGTACTGTATATGCACAGGAACTACTATTATAATTGAAATTAAATATTAGTTGATGGTAAAGAGTAATTGAAGTAAGATTTATACAATCCATTGCTTTAAAAGAACAATTGAAGTAAAAAATTATACCCTTTTTTCTTTGAGAATCTTGGTGCAATTTACAGGTGAGAACAAACTACTGGTTAAATTATTGTTATACCTGCTAAGTAATTCAACAATGATAATGTTTAATAAAATAGATATTCAGTATATTGTCCCTATATCAAGGAAAACTTTTTAACAATTATCATTATTACTACATAACCTACAACTCAAGTTGGGAAAACAGGATCCTATAAGCCAACAGGCTCCAAAAGGGGAAAAAAAAGCCCAGTGAGGAAAGGAAATAAAGAAACAGATAGAACAGTGTGCGTGAATGTACCCTCAAGCAAGAGAACTCTAATCCAAGACAGAGCAAGACCATGGTACAGAGGCTGTGGCACTACCCAGACTAAAGAACAACGGTTCGATTTTGGAGTGTCCTAGAAAAGCTGCTTACCGTAGCTAAAGCGTCTCTTTTACGCTTACTATATGGGAACTAGCCACTGAACAATTACAGTGGAGTAGTTAACCACTTGAGTGAAGAATTTTTCAGTTACCTTAGTGTTGTCAGGTGGTAAAGGAAACAGGATAATGTGTAAAGAATAGGCCAGACTGTTAGTGTACAGTATGTGAAGGCAAAGGAAAATGAGCCATAATCAGATGGGGTTCCAATGTTATTACTGTACTATCTGGCCAGTCAAAGGACTCGATAACTCTTTAGCAGTAGTACCTCAGCAGGTGGCTGGTGCCTTGGTCAACCAACCTATCGATAACTCTTTAGCAGTAGTACCTCAGCAGGTGGCTGGTGCCTTGGTCAACCAACCTACCTACCCACTATTATACAAATAAGACACTCAAAAGACTGGTCAATATAAACATCTACAAACCTACAATTGGCACAAAGGGACGATTGCTGTGGCCTGATTGGTAACGTCTCTGCCTGGTGTTTGCCAGTCGTGGGTTCGAGTCCCGCTCAGACTCGTTAGTGCCATTAGGGTCTGCAACCTTACCATCCTTGTGAGCTAAGGTTGGGGGGTTTGGGGGAGCCTATAGGTCTATCTGCTGAGTCATCAGCAGCCACTGTCTGGCCCTCCCTGGTCCTAGCTTGGGTGGAGAGGAGGCTTGGGCGCTGATCATATAATATATGGTCAGTCTCTAGGGCATTGTCCTGATTGCTAGGGCAATGTCACTGTCCCTTGCCTCTGCCATTCATGAGCGACCTTTAAATCATGCAATAGTGCGTCTGTACTCAGTGAAGTCGAAGACAAAAGTGAAAAGCTCTCGACAGTTGACGCTACTCGCCTGCGTTCACCGCCTGTCATCAATTAATGGCTCTTCCAGTTCTGAAGACATGTTCTCCCTATATTTGTATTTGTTGTGGTGTTGGAACAAACAAACATTGACTTAGTTATATACGGTCAACAAGAAATGCTGATTCAGGCGTTCTCGACGCCCTTCGCCAATCTACGGAAGAAAAATATCGATTAGTTTTGAACTGGCAATGCATACCTATAATAAATAAAAATTAATCTCTTATTCTATTAATATTCAGGGTAGATACCAATCGTTTAACAGAAGGTACAGTATTTTCATACGAAATCAAGAGGATACTACATTTATAAAAAATTTAATAACCAATGGAGATAAAAAATAAAAAATCTTTTAATCATTTGTATTTTTCCTAACCTAATATGAGTATGATTTAAGCTAAGCTAGAATGGCCATTAAACTTTCAATGAGGAAAACAGACCTGGCTGCAGGAAGCCTTATAGCGTGGTTAAGGTGAAAAGTGCAAATTAAAAGATTTGTTCCTATAAATAACACAACCCTTCAACATTATAATAAGAGACTCATCCTTATAATGTGCAAATGCATAATAACAGAGATAAAATAATGAAATTACAGTAAATACAGTATGTCATTTTTCTAAGTTGTTTGATGTTTTTCAGTATCAAGATTTGACTAAGCCTCACCTCGAATTGGTCATTCAAAATTCAGATATAATTGAATCACCTGTTTTATAGCGTTTTCATTTCCATCATTAAAAATGCACTTCAGTTCATTTCAAATAAACTCATTTCAGTCATGGCCGACATTTATGAGGGGTTTAAACTGACTTAAAAAAATCACTAAAAAATCCTCATAGAAAAATCACTTTGCCACCTCATTTCAAATAAAAAAAATCCTCATTACAGTCATGGCTGACATTTGAGTACTACAAGCCTTATTTCACATAATAATTCAGAAACATTGACATTTTTACATGACCACAGTGTTCTTCCAAGAGAAGTCAAGTGTCCTAAATGTGTTAAGCCTGGAGGTATACGTTCAGACTGACACTACCAGCACTGTCACGCAAAAGTCCGCAAACCCGAAACTATAAGACGCATGGCGCAATTTGGGCCTTCCCCAACGGCTGGCCGTTCCGGAGCCGTTACTGACCGTCAAACGGAAACACAAGACTCCGACTGATAGGGCAGGACAATAAGGCATCCTCGATCAGCTTGATAATAATAATACAGGAGTTATGGAATTATGATACGTTAGATAATGATTACACGGCCGGCGTGTGCAGCCCATGCATGTACCTCTTGCTTAACCCTTTTACCCCCAAAGGACGTACTGGTACGTTTCACAAAACTCATCCCTTTACCCCCATGGACGTAGTGGTACGTCCTTGCAAAAAACTGCTATTTACATTTTTTTTGCATATTTTTGATAACTTTATGCGAAACTTCAGGCATTTTCCAAAAGAATGAGACCAACCTGACCTCTCTATGATGAAAATTAAGGCTGTTAGAGCAATTTAAAAAATAAATATTGCAAAATGTGCTTGAAAATAAAAAAAAATAAAAACGCCTGGGGGTTAAGGGTTGGAAAGTTCCAAATAGCCTGGGGGTAAAAGGGTTAAACAGAGGAGTGATGAGATTCTGTTAATGAGTGAATCGCGCCACGGCAGAGCAAAAACATTTGGCATGTGTAATATAAATCATAGGTAGTCATAATACAGTACATTGATAGTAACCCACGCAGATGGTGTGCACAGCACAGCCATGTAACACTTGCCAGAATAAATGAGCAACGCAATAATGTTTATTGGTAATAAACATGAAAAACTATTTTTTTTCTTTGGTATTCTTGTTTTGTTTTGTTATGTTGTTACCTTCCATAAAGCCATTGTTTTCCGATTACCACCGCCGTACATACCCCAACAGTAATGGGGGTCCCCAGGTGGGAATCGGGATAATGGGTGGTGGCAAAGGAAAACTAGGTATGTGCGGAAGATAACAGCAGAATAAGACATAAATCCAAGAAGAATAACAGAAAAAAATGTTTTTTTCATGTACAACTAACAGGACGAAGCAACACCAACAGAGTGACTGCGGCAGAGGTGCCTCTCTCCAGCAAAGTTTTCTATATCGGCCCGATTTCTATACGACGATTTAGAAAACTGGCTTAAGAGAATGATGTGCAATTTGCCACCACTCAAATGGATTTTTCTTCGCCATGGCTAATTTTACTTGCAATAAACATCATCTCACTGCTCCTGTATTCTGGCAAGCGGAACATAGATGTGCTGTGTAGGCCAACAGCTTGGGTAGCTATCAAAGTACTGTATTAAATTACCTATAGTTTATATGACATACCTGAAATGGATTTCACTCCGCCGTGGCTCGCTTCGCTCCAAATAAACATTACCTCATTGATCCTTTATTCTGGCAAGCAGTACACAAATCGCTACCTCATTGCAAGAGGGTCGTAACTCCAAATTCCTGATTTTTCAGGAGACGCATTTGAAAGTTGCTAAGTCCTATGAATTTGCTCATGTTTCACAAATCTTCTTAGTGCCATCTCTCGGCCGCTAATTCACCTAGATTCACGACTCTTTTACCAAACGATGCAGAATCAATTCGGCAATCTTGTACACCATATAACTCAAAACTAGCAAATTTGGAGTTACGACCCTCTTGCAATGAGGTAGCGAAATGAGCTATGCACGCCAGCCGTTTGGGTCATAACTAAATGTACCATAATCGCGTACAACCTATACTATTATTATTAAGCTGACCTAAGATGCCATACTGTCCCACCCTATCAGTCGAAATCTGCCGTTTCCGGACGACGGGCAGCAACAGCACCGGAACGGCCAGCCATTGGGGAAGCTCTCAAATTCCCCCATACACGTTTTAGTTTTGGGGTTACGTCCTATTGCGTGACACGGCCGGTAGCGTCGACCTGAACGCAGACTGCAAAGCTTGATTTAGGATCCTTGACTTCTCTTAGAAGAATATTATGATTATGTATAAGTGTCAATGTTTCTGAATTATTATGTAAAATAAGGCTTGTAGTACTCAAATGTCAGCTATGACTATAATGAGGAATTTAGATTTGAAATAAAATTGCAAAGTAATTTTTTTCTGAGGATTTTTGACTGAATTTTTTAATGAGAGATTTTGATAGTTTTTTTATTAGAATTTTTGACTGAAATTTTTAAGAAGAATTTTGACAGAAATTTTTAGAGGATTTTTTACTGAAATTTTTAAGAGGATTTTTGACTGAAATTTTTATAGAGGATTTTTGACTAAAATTTTTAGAGAATTTTTGACTGAAATTTTTAGAGGAATTTTGACTTGAAATAAACAAGCAGTGATTTTTTTTAAAGACTTTCATGAAAAAATAATTTTTATTTTCTTAATTGAAATACTGTACAGTATATCTAAATTGTGATGGCACAATTCAAGGTAAAGTTTAATCAAATTGTCAGATAAAGAAGACATGGAAAACATCAATAAAGAATTTAGAAAAATTTTATAATTACCGTAATTAGATTATTTTTATTTTTTCGCTGCGGCAGAGCAGCCCTCTCTGCAGCCAGTTTTCTAAAACGTCGTATAGAAATCGGGCCGATATAGAAAACTGTGCTCGGGAGGGCTACCTCTGCCGCGGACGGACTGTTGTTATTTTACTCTCCTAGTTCTGCATAAAAAAAAAAAAATTAAACTAATTTGTATTTTTCCTAACTACAAATCTGGAGCTCTTTACATAGGAGTATTACTTCGGCAATAGCTGAAACTAGCCATTAAAGCTTTTTGGAGGTGTAACTATCCTCTGCTAGTTAGCGGAGGGAGGCAGTGGGAGTAGACCAGCCACCCAGCTCACACCATGGAACTCGGCTATTAGAATTTATAACAGGGAATCAGTAGTTACTGGCTGGTGGCAGGAAAGCCCCTCCCCAAACACATTGAGTAGCTAGCTATTTGAACTTTAAAGACAAGGAATTGTAGTGTGGTTGAGCCAGGATCTGTAACTTAAGAGGACTCGGGTCTATGTATTGTAGTTTGGAAAAATACTTTTTATTCTAAAAATTTGTGATTTGTTCCTACACAAATACAAGCCCTCATTCTTTAATAGGAGACTTATCCTTACGAGGGAGGAAGTCGTGTAGCCAACTGGCAGATTTACCTTCCTGGGAAATGCCAAAGAACTTTGGTACTGAATAGGAGTAAAAGTGATGATTCATATCAGCCTCATAATGACTTGGACATGAAAATGAGGTAAATGTTTGGCTAAGTCCCTACTATGGACTGGTAGATCAAGGAAGACCCCAAGTACTTAAACTGATCCACCTCCTCAAGTAACTCTCCATTCAACATGACATTCAACCTTGCACCACCTTCCCTTCTCGTACATCTCATAACCTTACTCTTACCCACATTAACTCTCAACTTCCTTCTCTCACACACCCTTCCAAATTCTGTCACTAGTCGGTCAAGCTTCTCTTCTGTGTCTGCTACCAGTACAGTATCATCCGCAAACAACAACTGATTTACCTCCCATTCATGGTCATTCTCGCCTACCAGTTTTAATCCTCGTCCAAGCACTCGAGCATTCACCTGAACAAATATTAAGGAAAGAATAATGACTTGGACATGAAAATGAGGTAAATGTTTGCCTAAGTCCCTACTATGGACTGGTAGATCAAGGAAGAACCTATACCTGTATAATTGAAGTCAGCGATTTTAGCGTTATTGAAGCATTATAAACGACATAGAGGCTGTTTAGTAATGGCAAGTATATTCTGTAAGTTAGCGAGACGTTTTGATTGTCTTTGCCTCTTTGACGTGATGAAATTCTTACCAAAACAAAGGAAAACAGATGTGAAAAAGGGAATGTCAGAGGAAAACAAAAACGTGAACTAAAACGTGTACAGGTATTAATTTCTGGCACTGTTGTTTTGTTAGTTCTTTATGCATGCTGCAAAAGATTTTTCATAACTCTGACCATCCTTTGCATCCAGATCTTCACAGAACGTACCATCCTGTACTGTGTATGTGAAAAGATGAATCATTTTAATGAAGTTAACATGAACAAATATTAAGGAAAGGATAATATTAAAACAACATAGATGAACTATGTTAATCAAGTTAGGATATGTTGCTTAAATGTACGGTCATATGAGAACGCGGCTGCATACATTTGTCTATCCTCCCCTTCATCCAGGAGGATAAGGGAGATAATTTTGAACTAACTTATTGCTAAGAAACGTTGCTTGATCATGTGGCTCAAATGCATCTATCATCTGGTCCAACAAATAATGGAGTAACTGCTGCACCCTAGGGAAGAGGTAAAAAGCCAGTCGATCTTACCTTCCTTTCTAAACTCACGTCACAACTGTCAATTTTTAGACCGAAAGATGACTATTTTCAGCTAAAAATCAATTACCACATGACTCTCACCTTTATACAAATTCCAGGCTTGGGTTAAAAAAAGAAGAATGGATTATTAATTACTTCCTCCTCTTAAAACATAGTTAAACTTACAGAAAACTTGGAAGAGCAAAGAGAATTGGTGTCATGTAAAAAACCAGAGGTGATGATGGAAAATGTAAAGAATCAGCAAATGCTACACCTTTTTAGAGCCTTTACTCAAAGTGACAAATGCTACACATCTTTAAAGCCTTTACTCAAAGGCTAAGTTGGCCATGACAACTTGTATATGCCCTTTGCTAATTCTTAAAGCTAAATGCTTCATCCCTTACACATCAGGCATATCATCAACCCATACCTCAAAGTAATTCCCTATACTGTACCTAAAAACTGTAATTAATCCCTATAGCAAAACTGTATTGCTGTGCTGTACTACAGTAAATAGAGCACTTGATCTGTACTTATTCACATAGTATACAGTACTGTATAAATCTAGAATACAACTATGCTAGTCATCAAATACTATAAAATATTTTAAAAATCACCACAATGTAAAGTAGAACACAAACCTTATCTTGCAATGAAATTTATAGCAAAGAGAATTAAAATAAAGTGGTTCCAAATTCCACATGATATATAACATAATACATTTTAACCCTTTTACCCCCAGGCTATTTGGAAATTTCCAACCCTTAAATCCCAGGGGGTTATTTTTTTCCCAGCACATTTCGCAGTATATTTTTTTTAAATTGCTCTAACAGCCTTAATTTTTGTCAGAGAGAGGTCAGGTTGGTCTCATTCTCTTGGAAAATGCCTGAATTTTCTCAAAAAAATTATTAAAAATATGAAAAAATAGAATCTTATAGCATTTATTGCGAGGACGTACCGGTACGTCCATGGGGGTAAAGGGATGGCTTTTGTGAAACGTACCAGTACGTCCTTTGGGGGTAAAAGGGTTATCAAGGATTTAATTGCTAAATGTATATTTTTATTGAAAGGATAAAAACATCAGCTACTTACTGATCAACCATATTTACCTCTTCTTTCTTCAGAACACCGAATTCACCGTTAATGAGCCATCATAAAAAATTACTGTTCTTGCGAACATTACTTGTATGTTCCTTTATGTTTACTTCTCAAGAGAAGATCATATCCTTCATGATCACAATTTTTTAACAAGTAACCTGGAATATACAGAAAAATTAGAAATCGCACATAAAAAACAATTTAAATGAACAATAGCATAGTACAGTATTAATGTGGCGTATAAATTAGCATAGCATAAAACTAATTCCAAGAATATACAAACAAGTCTTTATTAAATTATACAACTAACTTTTTGATGACTAATTTCCTCTTAAAGGGTTAAATATTAAAATATTTTTCTTCATCAGCTGATTTTATGGGATTTAGAGCGAAAAGGCTTTTCTTTATCAGCCACATGACCAAATAAAAATTTGTGGTATTAAATATGAAAGGAGATTTATCCGGACTAAATATTTGACATCCAGGATAAATGATAATTACAGTACAGTATTACCGATTCTTTTCATTATTAATCATTATTCATCCGGATGGGTTAACAATACTGAATCACATAAGGTACTGTACTACTAACTAATGGCATCCATAACACTTCCAAAAAAAATATTCCTTAGTCACAAATAACCAATTCAATATATAGACTAACATTGGGTTTTCCAAGTCTTGAAACTCTGGGGTCAGTATGAAGAGTATTTCAAACACAAAATATCCATGAATCAAGAGGACAACCAGAGAACCAACCAAGAAACCAAAAAAGATAAAATTGACATGGCTTGGTGGGAGCCTGTGTAGGGTGACGGCCAGATCCGTTTTCATTCATAGAAAATGGGAATATTATAAAGTGGGGTGGACTGTGGCCGTCATTCTAAAATCGAGTTCGTAGAAAACTGGAATATTCTGAACTGTGGCCGTCGTTCTAAAAACGATTTTGGCGGGAGAAGCTAACTTAAAAAACCCACCTAACCTATGTGAAAAGCCGTATCCTTACCCAGGGGGGCTTCTAGATACGGCACAAGAATAAAATTGCTCATAAAATATCCTACTTATCAATCATACTAAATGGATCCTGTATCTGCAGATCTTCCACATATATGTCTAAACATGTATTCATGAAGAATACTATGAAATAATATCTGATAAAAAAGCATTGATGGCATTTCATCAAGCCATGTTACTCTAAGGAAATCGGTTAGTTTATTAATTGCACTGTATTTCCGTAAATTCGGTGGAAAGCATAGACGTCCAGGCCAGCCCATGGATATTAAAATGCATCCTCTAATGACACTGCCTGATCCAGAACTGGTGATCAGGAACTTTGGAGCTTCTTGTGGAGTCTCGTCACAAAGAGGCAGATCATTGGGATGCAAAAATAAGTCAATAGGCTCCTCACCCCTTGAGGATTAAAGGACTAATCCAATCTGACCACTTGTCCTTGTCGACTTAGGGTGTCGACGATAAATTACTTTTATTGGGAATGACTATTCCCGACAGTTCGACTGCTTTGTTCAGTGCCTACTCATTAGCCAGCATCGCCAACTTGATGAGGTGCTTTGAAACATACAGTACTGTACTTCCTTTCTTGTTGACATATACTACTACAGGTGGTGTTGTTGCTCATCCAATCAACAGAGTGACCAATCAGATCTTATTAGAATGACTGCAGTGTCAAGAACGCTGCTTTCAGTTCCAGAAGGTTGATGTGCAGGCTTTTTTCTTCTTGTGACTAGCGACCTGCGATGAACTGGCTCCTTAAATGGACACCTGAACTTTCTTTTAAAACATAGAAAAAAGAAGCAGCACTGGTGAAGGGCACTCCTTTCGAGAGATTCATATCCCTCAGCCATCCATCTTGATCAGACATCACTTCTTGTTTCATTGCTGACCATCATTTCCTCAGACATCACTCAAGTGACTGCTGATGTAAACTGCAGTAAGGGATGAGTTTCTCTGATGATGACAGATGATCCAGTAAGTACTGCTGACGTGCTGGGAAATGTTAATGGCGTAGAAAAGGGCATGCTACTCATGCGACTCTTGGGACCCAATTATAAGATGGAAAGACTCGTCCACTAACATCTTTTGATATTCCATCCTCTGTTAGGGTATGATGCTGAATTTTTCTAGATTTACCATGATCCCTAGATCATGGCAGAAGGAGAGAAGTTTGTTCTGATGTTGAAGGAGTTGCCTCCATGAGAATGTAAGGATTAGCCAATCGTCCAGGTATCTCAGTGGCCGAATCCCATTGGCATGCTCCAAAGTAGATATGCTTGTGAAAACTAGAATGAATACTTAGGAGGCAGTCAACTGTCCACAGCACAGAACTTTTACTTTGAAGATTGATGAACAGGGATCTGGGAACATGCATCTCAATGGCCATTCTTACTGTGCTTGCTATATCAATCTTGAATACATTTTGTTACATAAACTTGTTCATGGTGGAAGGGTCAATTGCAGGTCTCCAGCCTCTTGTTGATTTTTCCATTAGGAATAGACAACAGTATAAGCCTGGAGACCCATCCTAGACTACTTGTAGTGCATCTTTTCCCATCATCTTTTGGGCTTTTCCTTGAAGAATTACATCTTTCTGAGAATTCTGGTGGTATGACGACAATCTTGCTGCCACAGTCTGAGTGAGAGGAGAACGAGAGTTAGAGAACGGGAAGTGGTATCAGTGTCTGAGGACCTCCACTGTCCAGTCCTCTGCCCTGTAGTAATGCCCTTTGCCTACCATAATGGGTTATAGCTCCCCTTCTACCCCTTCCCCTTATGCACTGGACAAAACAGGGATGTGAGAGTTGTAGTGAATCCATTGCTCTTTTAATAGACTGCATTGTTGGTGTTGATACCCTAGCTTTCTGAGCTATAGGGATCTACTTAAAGGATGGTTTTAAGACAGTCATAGCCATATTTATTGGGGTTGGTCCTGGTGTTACAGATATATAAAAAATGACAGCACAACGGAAAAGTGAGTCCTTGGTGGAGTTCCTCTACTTTTCCACCGTTCCTTCTACTTCTCTGTGTGGAAAAAAAAAGAACCGAGCTCTGGCTAATTAGGGCGTTTCTCGAAGCCAGAGCCTCTAACCTAAGGAAGGCCACATTTTCCTTAGGACATCGCCCATGTCTGCATCGTCATTTCAAAGAACTATGTCTTAGGTTCACCTACAGGAGAATGGGTACAGTACTGTACTTGTGTCTTTATGGAAGGCAGGTAAACGCAAATCGCTCTGGGCTTGCCTTAAGGTTACATAAGTATCGTCATCCTTTGTCGCCTTCCCTTTGGAGGACACCGACAGCCAAGGATCAGAAGCCAGAGTTCAACCAGGAGAATGATGAGGTCCCGGGGATTTCTTATACTACAAGGATGACTCAAAAGGAGAAGAATCTGATTTGCTTGGCGCGCTCTCTCTCTCTCTCTCTCTCTCTCTCTCTCTCTCTCTCTCTCTCTCTCTCTCTCTCTCGTCTTTACACCAAAATATTTATACTCCTGCCACTAGGAGGACAATGACTTACATTTCTCATATGACGGAGACTGTAAGCAGTCATGACCTCAGCATAAAGGGCACAGCAGATGGGAATCTACACGGACAACTTGCTCATGACTGTTACGCACCGCCTGACAAATATTCCTGGGCATGACTGCATGCCTAAACATGGTTTCTCCATTTAGTAGGTAGTAGGTTGGCCAGGGCACCAGCCACTCATTGAGATACTACCACTGGAGAGTTATGGTGTCTTTTGACTGGCCAGATAGTACTACATTGGATCCTTCACTATGGTTACGGTTCATTTTCCTTTTGCCTATACAGTCCCACACCGAATAATCTGGCCTATTCTTTACATATTCTCCCCTGTCCTCGTACACCTGACAACACTGAGATTACCAAACAATTCTTCTTACTGTACTGTAATTGTTCAGTGGCCACTTTCCTCTTTGTAAGGGTAGAAGAGACTCTTTAGCTGTGGTAAGCAGCTTTTCTAGAAGGGCACTCCAAAATCAAACATTGTTCTTTAATCTTAGGTAGTGCCATAGCCTCTGTACCATGGTCTTCCACTGTCTTGGGTTAGAGTTCTCTTGCTTGAGGGTACACTCGGGCACACTGTTCTATTTTGTATCTTATTTCTCTTCCTCTTGTTTTGTTAAAGTTTTTATAGTTTATAAAGTGATATTTATTTTAATGTTGTTGCTCTTCTTAAAATATTTTATTTCTCCTTGTTCCCTTTCCTCACTGAGCTATTTTCCTTGTTGGAGCCCCTGGGCTTATAGCATCCTGCTTTTCCAACTAGGGTTGTAGCTTAGCAAGTAATAATAATAATAATAATTACATTACTTATACAGCCTGAAAAAGAAAATGTAAAACTAAGAGCCAAATGTGGAACACTTAGCGCACATATATACGTCTTTGAGGCTAAAGTCAGTCGTTATTCGGTTAGCTGACAGGGAGGGGCGGGACTCCTCTACCCTCCAGAAACTACCGACACCTTGTTAAAAAATGTTATTTTTATTAATAAAATAAATTTTTGAATATACTTACCCGGTGATCATATAAGCTGTCAGCTCTGCTGCCCGACAGAAAAACCTAAGGACAAAATACGCCAGCGATCGCTATACAGGTGGGGGTGTACATCAACAGCGCCATCTGTCGAGCAGGTACTCAAGTACTCCATGTAAACACAGAACCAATTTTCTCCTCGGTCCACTGGGTCTCTATTGGGGAGGAAGGGAGGGTCCTTTAATATATGATCACCGGGTAAGTATATTCAAAAATTTATTTTATTAATAAAAATAACATTTTTCAATATTAAACTTAGCCGGTGATCATATAAGCTGATTCACACCCAGGGGGGTGGGTAGAGACCAGCATTACATGTTTACATTATTAAGAGCTAAGTATTTTGTATTTCATTTTAGCAGTTATTCAAAATAACAAACATAAAATAAATAAGTACCTGGTAAGGAAGTCGACTTGAACAATTACTCTGCCTTTTTAAGTACGTCTTCCTTACTGAGCCTCGCGATCCTCACAGGATGCTGTGCGACTCCTAGGAGCTGAAGTATCAAGGGTTGCAACCCATACTAAAGGACCTCATCAAAACCTCTAATCAAGGCGCTTCTCAAGAAAAGAATTTGACCACGCGCCAAATCAACCAGGATGCGAAAGGCTTCTTAGCCTTCCGGACAACCCAAAAACAACAATAAAAAACATTTCAAGAGAAAGATTAAAAAGGTTATGGAATTAGGGGAATGTAGTGGTTGAGCCCTCACCCACTACTGCACTCGCTGCTACGAATGGTCCCAGGGTGTAGCAGTTCTCGTAAAGAGACTGGACATCTTTAAGATAAAAAAAGACGCGAACACTGACTTGCTTCTCCAATAGGTTGCGTCCATTATACTCTGCAGAGATCTGTTTTGTTTGAAGGCCACTGAAGTTGCGACAGCTCTAACTTCATGTGTCCTTACCTTCAGCAAAGCATGGTCTTCCTCATTCAGATGGGAATGAGCTTCTCGTATCAACAGTCTAATATAATAGGAAACTGCATTCTTCGACATAGGTAAAGAAGGTTTCTTAATAGCACACCATAAAGCTTCTGACTGTCCTCGTAAAGGTTTAGTTCGTTTTAAATAGAACTCAAGAGCTCTAACAGGGCACAAGACTCTTTCTAGTTCATTTCCAACCAAATTAGAAAGGCTTGGAATATCGAACGATTTCGGCCAAGGACGAGAAGGTAGTTCGTTTTTGGCTAGAAAACCAAGCTGCAAAGAACATGTAGCCGTTTCAGATGAAAATCCGATGTTCCTGCTGAAGGCGTGTATCTCACTGACTCTTTTAGCTGTAGCTAAGCAGACGAGGAAAAGAGTCTTTAAAGTGAGATCTTTAAAGGAGGCTGATTGTAGCGGCTCGAACCTTTCTGACATAAGGAATCTTAGTACCACGTCTAAATTCCAACCTGGTGTGGCCAAACGACGCTCCTTCGAGGTCTCAAAAGACTTAAGGAGGTCCTGTAGATCTTTGTTATTGGAAAGATCTAAGCCTCTGTGACGGAAGACTGCTGCCAACATGCTTCTGTAACCCTTGATCGTGGGAGCTGAAAGATATCTTTCCTTCCTCAGATATAAAAGGAAGTCAGCTATTTGAGTTACAGAGGTACTGGTTGAGGATACTGATACTGACTTGCACCAGCTTCGGAAGACTTCCCACTTCGACTGGTAGACTCTAAGAGTGGATGTCCTCCTTGCTCTAGCAATCGCCCTGGCTGCCTCCTTCGAAAAGCCTCTAGCTCTTGAGAGTCTTTCGATAGTCTGAAGGCAGTCAGACGAAGAGCGTGGAGGCTTGGGTGTACCTTCTTTACGTGTGGCTGACGTAGAAGGTCCACTCTTAGCGGAAGTGTTCTGGGAACGTCCACTAGCCATTGCAGTACCTCGGTGAACCATTCTCTCGCGGGCCAGAGGGGAGCAACCAACGTCAACCTTGTCCCTTCGTGAGAGGCGAACTTCTGCAGTACCTTGTTGACAATCTTGAACGGGGGAAATGCATAAAGGTCTAGATGGGACCAATCCAATAGAAAGGCATCTATATGAACTGCTGCTGGGTCCGGGATTGGCGAGCAATAATTTGGGAGCCTCTTGGTCATTGAGGTTGCAAAGAGATCTATGGTAGGTTGGCCCCATGTGGCCCAAAGTCTCTTGCATACTACATTCTTGTGAAGGGTCCATTCTGTTGGGATGATTTGACCCTTCCGACTGAGGCGGTCCGCCATGACATTCATGTTGCCTTGAATGAACCTCGTTACTAGAGACAGGTTTAGATCTCTTGACCAGGTGAGGAGGTCCCTTGCGATCTCGTACAACTTCAGAGAATGGGTCCCTCCTTGCTTGGAGATGTACGCCAAGGCCGTGGTGTTGTCGGAGTTCACCTCCACCACCTTGCCTAGAAGGAGGGACTTGAAGCTTTTCAAGGCCAGATGAACTGCCAGTAGCTCCTTGCAGTTGATATGTAACGCTCTTTGCTCCGCGTTCCAGGTGCCCGAGCATTCCCGACCGTCTAATGTCGCACCCCAGCCCGTGTCCGATGCGTCCGAGAAGAGAACGTGGTTGGGGGTCTGAACAGTCAGTGGCAGACCCTCTCTGAGGTTGATGTTGTCCTTCCACCAGGTCAGTGATGACTTCATCTTCTCGGAAATAGGGATCGAGACCGCTTCTAGCGTCTTGTCCTTTCTCCAGTGAACAGCCAGGTGAAATTGAAGGGGACGGAGGTGCAGTCTCCCTAACGCAATGAACTGGTCCAGTGATGAAAGCGTCCCTATCAGACTCATCCACTGTCTGACTGAACATCGGTCCTTCATTAGCATGTTCTGGATGCATCCTTGGGCTTGACTTATTCTGGGGGCCGACGGAAAAGCCCGAAAAACTTGACTGTGAATCTCCATCCCTAGGTACACTATAGTTTGGGATGGGACCAGTTGGGACTTTTCCATATTGACCAGGAGACCCAATTCCTTGGTCAGATCTAGAGTCCACTTTAGATTCTCCAGACAGCGACGACTGGACGAAGCTCTTAAAAGCCAGTCGTCCAAATAGAGGGAGGCTCTGATGTCTGCTAAATGCAGGAATTTGGCAATATTCCTCATCAGTTTCGTAAAGACAAGAGGCGCCGTGCTTAGGCCAAAGCACAGGGCTTGAAATTGGTAGACAACCTTCCCGTAAACGAACCTTAGAAAAGGTTGGGAATCTGGGTGGATGGGAACGTGAAAGTAAGCGTCCTTGAGGTCTAAAGAGACCATCCAGTCTTCCTTCCTGACCGCTGCTAGAACAGACTTTGCCGTCTCCATGGCGAACGTCTGCTTGGTGACAAAGACATTCAGAGCACTGACGTCTAGCACCGGTCTCCACCCTCCTGTCTTCTTTACCACTAAGAAGAGACGGTTGTAGAAGCCCGGGGATTGATGGTCCTGGACTTTGACTACCGCTCCCTTTTCTAGTAAGAGAGACACCTCTTGCTTTAAAGCTAGTCGCTTGTCCTCCTCTCTGTACCTGGGAGAGAGGTCGATGGGAGTCGTTGCTAGAGGGGGCTTGCGCAAGAATGGGATCTTGTACCCCTCTCTGAGCAACTTCACAGATTGTGCATCTGCGCCCCTGTTCTCCCAGGACTGCCAGTAGTTCTTGAGTCTGGCTCCCACTGCTGTCTGAAGAATGTGGCAGTCAGACTCTGCCTCTAAAGGACTTGGTACCTTTCTTCTTGCTCCCACGTTTCCCTTCGGTGCGAGCACCTCCTCTGCTGGAGGCTCTGCCACGAAAGGGCGGAATGAATCTTGACGCTGGAGTATCCATCCTGGGTCTAGACACGGAAGGCAAAGGGGTGGCTTTGCGTGCAGATGACGCAACCAGGTCATGCGTGTCTTTTTGAATCAAGGAGGCAGCAATCTCCTTGATCAACTCCTCTGGGAAAAGGCACTTCGAGAGAGGGGCAAACATAAGCTCCGACCTCTGACATTGAGTTACTCCAGCTGACAAGAAGGAGCAAAGGTTTTCTCGTTTCTTGAGGACCCCGGAAACGAACGAAGCCGCAAGCTCACTGGAACCGTCCCGTATGGCCTTGTCCATGCAGGACATAATGAGCATGGACGTTTCCTTGTCAGAAGGGGAGGTCTTCCTGCTCAACGCTCCCAAACACCAGTCCAAAAAGTTGAACACTTTGAACGCTCTGAACACTCCTTTCATCAGATGATCTAAATCTGAAGGAGTCCAACAAATCTTGGAGCGTCTCATTGCCAGCCTGCGGGGAGAGTCTACTAGACTTGAGAAGTCGCCCTGGGCAGAGGCAGGAACTCCCAAGCCGAGAACTTCTCCCGTGGCATACCAGACGCTCGATCTGGAAGCGAGTTTCGCAGGGGGAAACAAGAATGCTGTCTTCCCCAGGTGCTTTTTGGACTGCATCCAATCTCCCAACACCCTTAAAGCTCTCTTGGACGAGCGGGCGAGGACGAGCTTCGTAAAGGCAGGCGCGGATGACTGCGTGCCTAAAGCGAACTCAGATGGAGGTGAGCGTGGGGCCGCAGAAACAAACTGATCTGGATATAAGTCCTTGAACAGTGCAAGTACTTTTCTAAAGTCCAGGGAGGGAGGCGTGGTCTTGGGTTCGTCGATGTCCGTGTGCGGGTCGTCAAGGTGTGCAGCGTCGTCATCATCAGAGAGTCCATCGTCTGAAAGCTGAAGAGGAAGCGGCAAAGGAGTAGGCATTGGCTGGTCAGCTGAGTCCGGCAGCACGGGTGCATGCGTGACTGCACTGGACGCAACGTCATGGAACTGTTGGTCAGTCTGAGAGCAGGCAACAACCATAGCTGCGCGGTGGCGCAAAGCGCCTACTCCCGACTGTATAGTCTGCTGTGGGCGAGTAGGGGTAACCACAGTGGGTTGCGGAGGTTGACGCACCGCGTCAAAACAAAACAACTTAGGTTGTTGTTGTTGTAACTCGCGAACGTCAACGGAGGGTTCCGTGCGTCGGCGAACGTCAACATGCGGCTGGCAGGGTACAGTGCGCATGGGTGGCGGGACTCTCACAGCTGGAGTGCGGGAGAAGGTAGCCTCAGCGTCAACTGGACGCACAACCGTGGTTGGTTGTAGACTAACGGGTGCAGCGTCAACCTTTTCCGCACGAAAGTCCTGCATTAACGAAGACAACTGTGTCTGCATGGTCTGCAGCAAAGCCCACTTAGGGTCTACAGTAGCAGGTGCGGCAACAGACTGTGTTACTGCCTGTTGCGGTACCGCTTTGCCTCTCTTAGGAGGTGTGCAGTCATCTGAAGACCGCAGCGAGTCCGAACTGACCCAGTGGCTATAACTGGGCCGTTGGACTTGCGCGGAAGGGACCTTGCGTTTGAGAGGTCGTGAGACCTTGGTCCATTGTTTCTGCCGAGAAAAATCTTCCGCAGACGAGGAATGAATGGGCTCTCTCGTCTTCTTGTGGGTGGGGCGATCTTGGCAAGATACGTCCGAAACGACGGAGGGAACGTCTGTCCGCTGATTAAAGCCTGTCGAACCCTTTGGTCGTACGACATTGCTTCTCCCCTGGGCTTGGGAGCTTGCAAGAGGTCCCGGACTGGGAGGATGACAGGCACGAACAGACGCACCCTCAAGCGCAACACTAACACTTTTCACAACACTTCCACTCACTAGGTCACTACCCACTGCACTCTTACCCTTCAACTCCCTGACGTCTGCCATGAGTTGGTTACGGTCACTCGCCAATGACTCGACTCTCTCACCCAGAGCCTGGATGGCACGCATCATATCTGCCATCGAAGGTTGTTGAGTGCTAGAAGGGGGATCAGGAGCAACCATTACAGGGGAAGGAATAGGTTGTGGGGCATGGGGAGAGGAAAAATCAACTGAGCGAGATGAACTCCTCCTGACTCTATCTCTCTCTAGCCTACGTGAATATTTCAGGAATTCGAGAAAATCGAATTCCGAAAGCCCAACGCATTCCTCACACCGATCTTCCCATTGACAGGATTTACCCCGACAATTGGAACAAATGGTGTGAGGATCGATAGAGGCCTTCGGAAGACGCCTTGAACAGTCCCTAGCACTACACTTCCTGTATTTAGGGACTTGAGAAGGGTCAGCCATCTTGAATTAGTCAAAGGGGAAATTCAAAATCTATCCAAGTCGTCAACAAATAATCCAAAATTCAATCAAAGAATGCAAGGAAGTATTGAAGATAACCTCTGCAAAGCGAAAGCTAAAAACTAGAATTGAGTACTTCACCAAAATCTGTGAAAATCAATCCAGTAAGCAACAGCGTATTTAGTAGGTCTTGCCAGTGGCACGACAGAGAGAAAATTGGTTCTGTGTTTACATGGAGTACTTGAGTACCTGCTCGACAGATGGCGCTGTTGATGTACACCCCCACCTGTATAGCGATCGCTGGCGTATTTTGTCCTTAGGTTTTTCTGTCGGGCAGCAGAGCTGACAGCTTATATGATCACCGGCTAAGTTTAATATGACAAATTCGAAGATAATTTGTATTTTTCCTAACCATACAAACCTTAGCTATTTACAAAGGGTTATTACTTTTAGCGTAGCTGAAATGGCGAGCCATTAGAATTTAACGAGGGTGTATTACCCCCGCGCTAGTTAGCGGGGGGGTAGGGGAGTGGTAGCTAGCTACCCCTCCTCCCCCTCACACACAGGTGAATACTCACTTTCACTTAGAGGTAGGACTTGTCTTGGGGGACAGGGCTGGCGGGCAAATATGTGTAAATAGCTAAGGTTTGTATGGTTAGGAAAAATACAAATTATCTTCGAATTTGTCATTTGTTCCGTAACCGAAATACAAACCACGCTATTTACAAAGGGTGACTTATCCCTTAGGAAGGGTGGAAAGTCCCCAGCCATACTGGCTTTGGCTTTACCCGGGGACTCAGAATCCGAGTGAGTCGCACTCGAGAAAAGGAGTCCCTGCACCTCACAAGTTCCTTGCACCGCAAGGAACCATGTGGCCTACGTAAGCTTGTGTGTGAAGGAAGAAGTGTGACCCGTCCTAGGCAGTTGACCTGGAGTTCCAGAAGGAACTCTGGGTTAGGACGTTCCCAATACCACCTCGTCAGGGTATGGGGGACGCGACAGTATTGACTCAATACTCGGAACACAAGGAAGCATGGTTTACCTGCAGAGGTTCGAGGTCAGCTATGCAGAGACCAGGATGCTGCTTCCCCGTAGAGGGGATGATGAAGAAAGAAGTAAGGGCCAGACATACTTCTTTCGTTCATGCAGACTAAAACCTGATAACAATGCCCTCAACCTTCTGCTACCTGTCCAAAAAGGAGCCTGAGGTTAGACCAGCTGTTGTGTAGCCACCACAGAGCGATAGAAAACGTATCGAGACTCCTGTGGGTCACGCCCTGCAGGAAGCGGGCTGCGAAGGTCATCAGACGCTTCCAGACTCCAGCTTGTAGCACCTGCGTCACAGAGTAGTATTACTCGAAGGCGAGGGACGTTGCGATGTATCCAACATCGTGCTGTAGGGCGACGTGACGGGGGAGGGTCTGAAGACAGGTCGAGATGAATGTCCTTGAGTCCGGGCTGAAGAGGTATACTGGTGACTCTCCCCCCATGTCCTCCTTGTGTTCCCAAATCGGCTGCAACTGAGGCCAAACTGCAGCTGTTCCCAGCGCTAACCTCTCGATTCCTGTACTGGCAAGAAAGAGAAGGTCTTGGGACATCAGACACAGAATGGAGACTCAAAATCTTGAATGAATCGGACCGAAGGGTCGGGACCCTCAGATTCTGAGTCTAGCCAACAACTCAGGAGCGAGCCTGAATGTTGCCTTCCCCTCTTCCTTAGAAAGGGGGGGAGTAGTAAGAGACCAAGAAGATTGCTTACACACTGGCCGTGGCCAGAGTGAGCAGAAGACCCAAGGCGGAATACAATCCGAGGCCTGTCGTAAAAGGGTCTTGAGAAGATCTCTTAAAGGACTAAAAGTCCGAGCCATGCTCCAAGTTGGAGGTCTTCCTCCGACTAGGGCAGGGACGATCGTAGCTTCGCATGAGCGAGGATAGATCCAGCGGGCAGGAAAAAGTTATTCCTTTAAGCCTGAAGGTCAGGGAAAGGCTGAGCGACAGGCTTCATTGCCGAGAGCGGAAAGGAGTTTCCTCCCGCCGAAAGGCAATAAGACCGTTATTGCTGGAGAAGAGGCCTCACGGGAAGAGGTATATCTCCCACGGCACCAACCACCTTAGACTCTTCACTTTGCCTGGGAGACCCCTGTGGATGACTATCGCAGATGACGCGACCTCCGTACCGCGACTGTAGCGGGTTGTCTCTTCTAGAGGAGGAAGCGTAGTGTCTCCAGGCATGAAGCCGAAGCGACGCCCCGGTTCGGGAGAGATGTCGCAGTGTGGTTGCTTGAGTAGTCTGCGCCGTGGGAGAAGCTCTCCCGGGAGTTCCGTCAGGGGAAGCAGAGGGTCCAGAAACCGTTCTGCGCATAGTCCCAGTGGAGCTCTCCCATTGAAAGGTTGACAGACAACCTGGTTTTGTTGAGACCCATTGTCCGCAGACAAAAAGGAGGGAAGACGCAGGCGTCGAAGTTGTCCCACCATCACCGGAATGCATCTTGCCAGAGTCTCGGGGTCTGAGACTGGGGGGAAAACTAGCGGAAGCTTGAGGTTCCAAGCTGTCGCGATCAGGTCCCCCAGACCAGCACTTGCTGGTTACCCAAGGTCAAAGACCCCTAGGTACACTCTCTCTATGAGGCTCTGCTCGGATAGTCTGAGAGAAACATTCCCCTGCCTGGAATGAGAGAGCCGATGGTGGAATTGAGAGAATCTCAATCATCCCGGTATCTCTACTGCAAGATGTGAAGGTGTGAAAATGCGTCCCCTGCTGGTTAGCATGAAGTCGACACGCAACGGGGCGACTTGGCAGGAGCGGTAGGATCTGAAGAGGGGCCAGACTAAGGCCCTTAAGCCTGCCTGAATGATGGAGAGGTATCCTTCAGGTCTTGACCATAGGCCTGGACCGGAACATGCCCCCCCCCCCCTTTCCTTTGACGAGTCCGAGAACCGCATCAAGAATGTGGGGAAAGGACGAGAATATCCACTACCATCAAGAGGCTCCATAGGTCAACACCCATTGCAGGTTTAATAGTTCCGCTGGTCCCATAGGGCCAGGGAGTCCGGTTAAACATTGCCTGAAGCCACCGGAACTTGGATCGCCCCACATGGAACTTATCCTGAGGCGACCGTTCGGACTATAAACGGGTCAATGAGGAAAGAAGAACTAGGAAACGTTCCAAGGTAGGGCTGAAAACTCTGCTTGACTGAGAACAGGTACTGCGACTCTCCTCAGTCTTGCCACAGTCAACCGAAAGGAAGGCTCGGAGGATGTGGTAACAGAATCTGGCGTCCCCAGGTGGTCACCCATCCAAGTACCGACGTTGCTTAACCTCGCTGGACGGATGAGAAGCGGGGTTTCCAACGTGGTAAGGCGGTTGACTCAATATCATGGCCAGATACTCCAGATGTTGAGGCAGAGGAAGAGAAGGCTCCAAGCAAAATACCATGAGCCCACACTCATGGTCAGCATTCAGAAGCTTTTCCCGGCGCTGAAGAAGGTCGAAACCCGAGCCTACCGGAGTTGACCAGCCCTCCAAACACCAGAGGAGGCGGAAGTCTGCACCTGAGCGGCCAAGAGGAAGGCAGGGAGAGTTCTCTGGGGAAACAAACCTGCTATGCCACGGCGGGATAGCCACACTGCATCATAAGCAGGAATACTTGCAGTTTAGGCTGAAATCGACGAGCACCCTGGAAGATGGATGGAATGGAAACTGCAAGTACCCGTCCTTCCGATCCAGGGTTAAAGGAGTCCTGTCGCCTCGTTACCAGTCTGATCGATTCTGCTGGTCTACGCTGGCCGAAGTTTGTTCGACAAACTTGATCAGGGCTGAGAGGTCGACTATGGACATCCCCTCTCAGATCCTTCCTTACAAGAAAGGATCGACTGAGGGGGCCGGGGGTGAAGCCGTCGATGATCCTAAGGAAGACCTTCGCCTAAGGTATGGATCATTCTGCCCAACCGGGCAACTCTGCTGATGCTATGGCATAGAGGTTCAGAGACACTGAATTCGCTGACAGAGACGGCAGGCGCGATATCCTTGGCTACTCACAGAGATTGTGCGGGAATGGGCATCGGGAAGCTGTCATTCGGATGAGTAACCTTAAGCATCCTCCCAGCGAAAAAACCTGCAATCCTAGAGTTCGTGAACTCCTTTTAGGACTATGCCCCCCCGGGGGAGTCTCCCGTGCCATCTGTTCCTGACAGGAGGAAACTGCAATTGGACACCTTGTCCCAGTTGTCGTAGCCGATAACTTAGGCCGACGTGGTTGAAAGAAAAGGGAGCTGGAGCCCTGCAGAGTCTGGAAGAAAGCGCCTTGGAGGAGTGAAACCGGAAGTCGATTTACTCCGCACAGCAGATGTTTAAGTCTCTGTCCTTGGGCAAAGACAAAACTCTTCTCAAGGATGGAAGGGTGTCTGAGGTCGTTGACCTCCACAGATGAGACACCCGAAGGAAGCCTTCAGTCAGTGCGTCCAGATGGTACAACATCGAGCTTGTCCGCAAGTAGATACTTAACGACGAAAGGCCAAGGTGCCTGAGCTCGAGAGGAGGAAAGTACCCTTGATCTTCCTGTAGCTTCCTTGAACCAAACCTCGGGCCATAACCGAGGAGGGAAAGAACCTGGTAAGCTCCCAGAGGAAGAGGTAAGCAGTCACCCCTTGTCCGATGGAGAAATCTTCAACGGAAAGCCCCCCCGCCAAAAATCCTTCCAGGGCGGGAGAAGGAGAGAGTACTCGTGCAGGAGAGGGGACCCTCGAGACCAACCTCTTGGGAACCAACTTCGCTCTGGGGGAAGTCACCACGAAGTCCACTCCTCTCTTTCTCTTCAGCGTAGGAGAGACAGCCGCTGGTTTGTTACCCTGGCCGATGAGTGCTGGTTTCATAACCCTCATTAACGCCCGTGCCAGCGGATCAAACCATGTCTGCTGCTCCAAGGACACAGAGTCCGAAATCCTCGCTAAGGTGAAAGGGATCGGGCGATCCTTTGGAGAGGACACGACGGTTCCTGCCTGAAAAGAAGGTGGGAAGAATGCTGTACTGACCTGTCTTCGTCCTGCACTACCAACCTGTGCTTGGATGGAGGTGATCCCGAGTGCCGCCTAGGAGCACGCGTCCCTGCTGCTACCACCGGCTGTGGAATTCGCCGCGAACTATGGTCGCGCGGGCGCACAGGCGAGTGGTCACGCGGGCGCGCAGGCGAGCGGTCGCGCGGGCGCGCAGGCGAGCGATCGCGCGGGTGCGCAGGCGAGCGATCGCGCGGGCGCGCAGGTGAGCGATCGCGCGGGCGCGCAGGCGAGCGATCGCGCGGGCGCGCAGGCGAGCGATCGCGCGGGCGCGCAGGCGAATGGGCGTGACGGCGAGGGATCGTGCTGCCGCGTAGGTGAAGAAGATCGCTGGCGGTAAGCGATGGCGAGCAGCATGTGTAGGTGAATGATCGCGTGATAGGGTGCGATGGTGATCAGCATCCGCAAGAGGGCGAGCGTTCAGGGTTGTGCGATGAGGAGCAGCATGCGTAAGCGGGCAATCGTGCAGGGTTGTGCGATGGCGAGCAGCATGCGCAGGTGAATGATCGCGTGAAAGGGTGCGATGGTGATCAGCATCTGCAGGAGGGCGATCGTTCAGGGTGGTGCGATGAGGAGCAGCATGCGTAAGCGGGCAATCGTTCAGGGTTGTGCGATGGCGAGCAGCATGCGCAGGTGAATGATCGCGTGAAAGGGTGCGATGGTGATCAGCATCCGCAAGAGGGCGATCGTTCAGGGTTGTGCGATGAGGAGCAGCATGCGTAAGCGGGCAATCGTTCAGGGTTGTGCGATGGCGAGCAGCATGCGCAGGTGAATGATCGCGTGAAAGGGTACGATGGCGATCAGCATCTGCAGGAGGGCGATCGTTCAGGGTGGTGCGATGAGGAGCAGCATGCGTAAGCGGGCAATCGTTCAGGGTTGTGCGATGGCGAGCAGCATGCGCAGGTAAATGATCGCGTGAAAGGGTGCGATGGTGATCAGCATCCGCAGTTGAGGGTCGCGCGATGGCGATCAGCATCCGCAGTTGAGGGTCGCGCGATGGCGATCAGCATCCGCAGTTGAGGGTCGCGCGATGGCGATCAGCATCCGCAGTTGAGGGTCGCGCGATGGCGATCAGCATCCGCAGTTGAGGGTCGCGCGATGGCGATCAGCATCCGCAGTTGAGGGTCGCGCGATGGCGATCAGCATCCGCAGTTGAGGGTCGCGCGATGGCGATCAGCATCTGCAGTTGAGGGTCGCGCGATGGCGATCAGCATCCGCAGTTGAGGGTCGCGCGATGGCGATCAGCATCCGCAGTTGAGGGTCGCGCGATGGCGATCAGCATCCGCAGTTGAGGGTCGCGCGATGGCGATCAGCATCTGCAGTTGAGGGTCGCGCGATGGCGATCAGCATCCGCAGTTGAGCTAGTAGCTGGCGAACCATGTTCCTTCAGAAGTGTTGGAGAACGTTGGCGTGCCAGCTGTAACACACGTGGGCGATCCGGAGATCGCTGGCGAGCTGATGATCGCTGACGAGCTGACGATCGCTGGCGAGCTGATGATCGCTGACGAGCTGATGATCGCTGACGAGCAGAAGGCTACGCGTGGAAGCCTGCGCAAAGAAGAGTCCTTGACCCCGACCTGAACCGAAGTTCTAGATCGCGAGGGCGAACGTGGGCGCACAGGGCACGTAACAGGAACCGCAGGGAAGATCATCTTGAAAGCGCTGACGAACAGGAGAGCGCTGACGAACAGAAGGGCGCGCAGGGAAACCCTGACACGCAAGGGAAGAACCCCCGTGGGGGCAACCCTTTGCCCCGAAGGGATCGTTGTCCGCCGGGAGACTGATGTCCGTCGGAAGACCGCTGTCCGTCGGGAAGACCGTTGTCCGTCGGGAAGACCGTTGCCCGTCGGAAGACGAGATTAGACTGCTGTCCATCTGCACCAAGACGGAAGATCGAGAAAAAGAAGTTGTAGGCTGCAAACGGAGATTCAAAAAGGCGCCTCAAGCACCCTTATAGGGAGATGAGAGGCCCTTACGACGAGGCGGACGGAGGGCCTTACGGCGAGGGAGGCCAACAGCAACAGAAGAAACCTCCGAAGAGGAGTCTCTATGAGTGTACTCTCTCGCGAACGAAAGAGAAACACTTCGTGGAAGAGACTGGTCAGCCAGTGACCTAAAAGGGGCAATCCTCCGAAGAGGAGCTCCTGCAGTTGCCCAGCCCCTTGAGCGAAACTGCAGGTGCGACCGCTCAGCACCAAGAGCATAGTCGCACGAAAAAAAGGCAAGAGAAGAACCCCCCAAAAGAGGAAAAGCTCAAGCCTGGACATGAAAAAACTTCCCTCGGAAGGAAAGTTATCTGCCCAAGGAGGCAAGCCTCCTGACTGTTCTAAAATGAACTGGAGAGCTGTCCGTCGACACGGGAGTACTACCAGTAGAAGGAGACACGCCCCTGACGACAATACAAGGGGGGAGGCAGCAACAGCCGAATCCCCAGGACTCAACCAGACAGCTCACACCGTTGCTATATTACAGAAACGAACTAGATCGGTAACTGTAAAAAAATAAAACAAATAATATTAGTACACATTCATTCCCCCGGGAAGGCTCCGAAGAGGAATCCCGAGGAAAAGGAACAAGAATTACACAACAGGCACGTGCCCTCACAACCACTTACACTCGCGGAAGGAGAGCTGTAACCAAAACAGAATTATAACAATTATAATTATGTAACTATGTAATTATGTAATTTAAAAATGAATGAACACTAAAGAAAAAACGAAAACCCCGAAAGGAATCGTTCTACAAGCTGAAAAATAAACAACTACAATTAGATTCATAAACTAATTGAGACAAAATGTACGGCGTAGCAATCCCACCCACACGGGAAGGAAGCTACAAGGGCGTAGTAAAACATAGTAAAAGGGTGAACGACCTCAAGAGAGAGAGAGAGAGAAAGACCGAAGTCAAACTCGATCGCAACCCATAAAATTAGGCCGTGGTGGCCTAACTGCCGAGGCCTCCACGTAGATATCGTACACTACACACACACATCTGAAAAGGAAACTTACTTATTTCTATACTCAAATATATATACAAACATGAAAACATGTTTACATATATATTGAGTAAAAGAAAAGTAAGCGATTAAGTAAAGACAAAACAGACAATGGCTGCCAAGCGAGGACCAAGACAGAGACGTCTGTCACAGTCCGAGCCAAAAGTGAAAGTGAGTATTCACCTGTGTGTGAGGGGGAGGAGGGGTAGCTAGCTACCACTCCCCTACCCCCCCGCTAACTAGCGCGGGGGTAATACACCCTCGTTAAATTCTAATGGCTCGCCATTTCAGCTACGCTAAAAGTAATAACCCTTTGTAAATAGCGTGGTTTGTATTTCGGTTACGGAACAAATTGAAAATTTTAACACCCAAGTTCCAACTTTGCTGATATCATATCCATATTAAACGACAAGCGTTTGTACTCATGTAGGAACAAAATACAGATTTGAATAAAAGTCTATATTACATAAGATTTCAGTTGACTTAAGTTTACTTCTGTGTGAGAGACAATCTTTTTCAGTACAGTATATATTGTATG
This sequence comes from Palaemon carinicauda, assembly GCF_036898095.1. Taxonomy (NCBI): domain Eukaryota; kingdom Metazoa; phylum Arthropoda; class Malacostraca; order Decapoda; family Palaemonidae; genus Palaemon; species Palaemon carinicauda. The sequence goes on along the minus strand of NW_027170042.1, from coordinate 107,232 downwards.
AATTGATTTCTACTACAGTACGTAGGCAAATCTCAAGCTGTATCAAATTCAACCTAACCTAACCTTACCTAAGAGAGCTGAGTATTCTTACAGGGGGGGAGCTACACCTCTCCTATAGTAACCTCATAAGACGACACAGGTTTAGGTCGGTGGAACACAGGTATAATAAAATAAAGGAAACTTAAATAACCTGGTCACACCCACTTAATATAGATTAAAAGGGCATGGCCTCATTACTTAACCCTTTTACCCCCAGGCTATTTGGAACTTTCCAACCCTTAACCCCAAGTGGTTATTTTTATTCAAGCACATTTTGCAGTATATTTCTTTTTAAATTGCTCGAACAGCCTTAATTTTTGTCATAGAGAGGTCAGTTTAGTTTAGTCGGTGTCTATATTTTATGCTCGCTGGAGGAACTGGCCGCTGATATACAAAGGCTCCGAAACCTCCAACTCACAAGACATGACCTAATGAATGAAATATACATTTCAGGGGAAGAGGATCCCCATATTTTGTGCAATTTTTCGTGGATTTATTATGCGTCCCAGAGAATAACGTATATAGAAAAAAAAGGTTAGTTTTACCATTAATCATCAATTCGCCAGTAAATCTTCCCTTACCCTGAACCCATGCTTCCCACTGACTGGCCCCATTGCTGTAGGATATATTGGGGTATATCTTATTAACTATTTATTTGCAAGGGAAATAATGGTTGGAACCTTTGTATATCAGCGACCAGTTCCTCTTGTGTTGATTAAGAATGGACATCCACTTACCTAAACTTTTGCCCCTAACCTAACTTACAAGCTGTGTCCTTACCTAGTTACCTAATGCCGTATTCTAAGTTAGCCGTAAGTGTACATGCAGGTGGCCGCTATCCTACATACACCACAGTTTGGGACAATCATTAACAGGACAGACGGAATTATAGCTCATAAATTTCACACACAAAATCCCAAATATATGCATTTCATTTAAATTACGTTTCAAGCGTGTCCCTAGGAATTACGCAGGATGCTGAAAATGGCATAAAATACCAAAAATTACCTAATGACTAGGTTGACGAATAAAGAGAATGAGTTTTGTGAGTATTGTGTTGATAAAGAAAAAATAAATATATATATATATTTAACCATCGCATAAGTTAAGATGTTAATATTACCCTTAAAGTTGAATTAAACACGTGGCGCCGGCTTCCTCACTCACTTTGTTTACATTTATGGGCGTCGTCTGTTGAAGAAGAAAGTGGTTTAGGTTGCGTTCTGTTTTATAATTAAGAAATTTTATACATATATTCATTGTTTTATTCAAACTACTATTACATGTTATAATATTAGTAATAAAAATAATAATATTAAAACACATTTATCTACATTTTCTGAAATAATATTTATTTTATAGATCGTTTTTTTTTTATGTTTTGGTCTAATAATCTGTTTAAGTTCAGGTTTCTGGTTCATTCCTGGTTCCTTGATAGGTGCAAAGCTTCTAAGCTTATTTTTATTATTGTTTTTAAGTTTATGCCTTAAATAAATTAATACCATAAAGAGATTCTCAATCTGTACTTTTATTCCCTTCTACCTTAAAATTAGATAGGATAACACCTTGCTATCATCAGTTTTGGCAACCTATTGTGGTCTGTTTGGATTTCTTAAATTCTTCTTTTATATGCATTGCCCTACCTATAAATGCAGCCAGATCCCTGCTAGGATTTTTCAGCGTACCTAAACTTATTTCTACATTCTTCAGCTGTCCTAATTTTGGGCATAAAAATAAATGTTCGGTAGTATCTTCATCTTAGCACAGGTCACACAAATCATCTTCATATTTTCCCCTGAAATTTGCTTTTAAGTTGAGCATATATATAATCTTGTCTTCATTACAAGGGATGCCTTACAAAATTCTTACGTCAATTTGACTAGTTTGTTAACAGCACCCCATAACTCAGAGGAACTCTCTCGCCTTATGCATGTATACCGGGAAATATCTGCTGTCTGATTGGCTGGTTGTAGTGTGACTTCACACACTCGTATTTATGAATGAATGTTGCGTCGAAGGCCCAGTGGCGTTATACCTATACATATTTCAAAATATTTAGCCCTTAAAAATTTGTATTTAACTAAAATAATCTTTTTAAAAGTATTCATTTTTAAAAAGATAAATAATAGATCTTAATAAAGGTCATAAGTTTAATAAATTTGTCATATTTGAAGGAATAATTGACCCTCATTCTGGCTACGATGTTATATGTAAGTGCGTTTGTGTGTGTCTGAAGTCGTAGTAAATGAAATCAGTAACCAATCAGAGCTGGGGAAGATGTAGCCAATCAGAAGGCTAGAATGCACCGCTAAGAGATTCGATGATATGAGTTGCTGTTTGAGAAAGCTGTCCAAATTTTCGTAATTACGTTGATACAGCATAGATTTATTATCATCATATCGAGGTAAATATATTGAACAGATCAATTAATCGAATCATTAATTAAGAAATACGTCATTGTAAGGGTTATTTATAATATATATATTCTTTTAGATAAACTATTGCTTAAAGTTGCAAATTTTATTAATTAAACTCGAAAACAATCATCTCGTAATAAAATTGATCTTTAAATACATACAATTGTTATTTTATGATATGTGAAAAAAAAGAAAGAAAGATAGGATGAAAAAAAACCTCATTAGCTAGAGCGTTTGCCCGAAATCGTCAGTAAATCTGACTTTTTTGTCAACAGCAGCCCATAAGTCGGAGGAACCCTCTCGCCTTATGGATTTTTAGCGGGAAAATATCTGGCCTCTCATTGGCTAATTCGTCCTCTGCTGTGATTGGTGAATGTATATGACGTCATACAATCGTAGTTTTATGAATGAACTCGACTGAGCAGGAGTGAAATATCTATACTTATTTTAAATAAGTTAATAATTACAAATTGTAATTCTTATTTTAATAAACTTATGATAGAGTTAATTATATACTAAAATAAATATTGAATCATGTTCATAAGTATAAGCTATTAAAATAAGTTATTTTTGAAGAAATAATTAACTTAGTTTTGGCTACGATGTTAGACGCGTAGTAAAAATTTGTAAGAGAGCTCGGGACGTCTGCGCTGCTGTTTGTGAAACCTACCCGAATTTCCGCCACTATTTGAAAAGATTTTTCGTTTTAAGGGTATTAGAGATAACTTTTCTTCAAAATATATGGAAACAATACTTTATAAGATGTTTTTTATAATATATTCTAGAAAAGGAATAAATTCTTATACTAGCTCATTATTTTTATGAAGAAAATGAGTCTGAGACGTCAAGATCTGTTTGCTGGTTGAGTAGGAAGAAGGTTTGACTGAGTGACACGTAGCTAATATTCGATATTCAAACAGATACTATTATTATATCGAGCTTAAATAGTGTAAGAGCATGACAGTAATTCGTATTTTGTTACATTCATGGTAAAATGTAATTGAACAAATGTTTAACAAATCATACGTTTTATTAAGGAAATATGTCGTCATAAAGGGTAGGAGTAAATACTGTATCTCAGATAAATTAAGACTTAAACATTGTACATTTTATAGAAACAAACTCAAAACAATATTTAGTAATAAAATGTATCTTAAATATATAATTTTTGTAGTTATTATTACAATAAATAATAAAGAAATAGGATGAAAGGGATTTGGTAAAAATTTCGAATGAATTTGACTAGTTCGCCAACAGCAGCTCATAAGCCAAAGGAACCCTCCTACCTTATGCATTTTGAGCGGGAAAATGTCTGGCCTCTCATTGGCTGATTCTTCCTACGCTCTGATTTGTGGATTATATGACGTCATAAAATCCACTGGTAATCGTAAAAAAATCTGTACTTATAATATATAAATTATGACTCATAAATTATGTGTGTTATCAAAATTAACAAAATAATAAATAAATTAATAAATAATTAATCTTTTTAAAGGACAAAACTTAAATAAATACGTCATATTCGAAGGAATACGTAACTGTGTTCTGGCTACGATCTTGAGAGTGCGTATGGTATGTCCGCAAAGCTGCATGAGCGAAGACATCAACCAAACACAGCTAAGGAAGAATCTGGCTGGGTTAGTGTAAAAAACTTATACTTCTTTTAGATAAATTACGATTAATAATTTACAATTTTATATTGAAATAAACTACAAATAGTTATAAGTCAGTAATAAATAAATACTGGATCGTGGTAAAGTGCATAGTTGAATAAAAACGTCATATTGGAAAGAATACTTGACTGTCCTTTTGGCTACGATGTTGGATGTGCGTGCGTATGTCTGTATGAGTTGCTGTTTGAGAAACCTACCCGAATTATCCTTATTAAAATGTCACTAAACCTTTAAAATGGGAAGACTTAGCTGGATTTTTTTTTAGTTTTTAAGGGAATTAGAAATAACTTTTCTTGAAAACATATGGAAACAATACTTCATAAGATGTTTTTATGATATATTCTAGTAGATGAATAAATTCTGATTAGTAGATCATTATTTTCATTAAGAATAGGCCTACGTCTTTCATACTTAACAAGAGTGGGATAATTCTGTTTGCTGGAAGTATTGAGTAACAAACACGTAGCTATTATTCGATATTCAAACAGATGCTATTATTATATCGAGGTTATGTAATTTAAGAACTACAGTACATGAATGTAATTTGTATTTTGTTACATTTATGGTATTAAGTAATTGAACAAATAAATGGTTACCAAATCG